>NW_023276806.1:247563089-247847747 GCF_003668045.3 Cricetulus griseus | reverse complement strand
GCCCCTGACCTGCCCTGTCCTCGCCATGGCCGAGGCGGCCTCGGGCGCCGGGGGTGCGACCCTGGAGGGGGAGCGGGGCAAGAGGCCCCCGCCCGAGGGCGAGCCTGCGGCGGCGCCTGCGTCTGGAGTCCTGGGTACGTGAGCTGCGGGTGGCACCGGGACAGGTGCACGGGTGCGCCCCGGGGCTTCAGGGCACGCCGATCGGGGTCACACATCCAGAGCCTGGCGTGAGGCCCGGGGGCCGCTCCTCGTGGCGCTGCGGCTGCGGCGCAGCGCACGGGGTTGGGGCAATGCGTCTGCACTGGGGGTCCCCGGTGCCGGGACCTGGACACGCCCCTCTGATGGTCCCAGCTTGGCTTGTGTGAGCCCTGCCATCTGGAGACTCCCAGCACAGGGAAACAGGGTATGGACTCCCACGGTCCTGGGTTCGAATCCCACCTTGGTTAGGTGACCTTGAGCGCCTGGGTATACTCTCTGGGCCTCAGTTTGGTGACCTGTGAAATGGGGGTAAGGACTTCACTCTGTTCGTGCGGCTGCTTTAACGTCGACGCTGTCATACCAAGAAGCGCTCAAGGCTGCTTGTGGACACCCCATTGATTGTGGTTTGGGAGGTGGAGCTGGGCCTCAACCATGAGTAAGATTTCTAAGGCAGGACCGAGGGGGAGGGGCCTGGTTGATGCAGGGGATGTGCTTGGCCCGTGAGAGATCCGCGAGAGATCCGGTGAAGGCCAGTCAGTCCCGGGACAGGCCTGATCTCTGCCCGACCTGCCACGCTGCCCCACAGATAAACTGTTTGGGAAGAGGCTCCTGCAGGCTGGCCGCTACCTGGTGTCCCACAAGGCATGGATGAAGACGGTTCCCACCGAGGACTGTGACGTGCTCATGACCTTCCCAGGTATACACACCTGCCTACCCTGGGCCTGGATGCAGCCTCTGTGGCTTCGGCCGAAATGTGGAGGGGGCCGTCCTGGGTCCCTCTCGAGGACAGACCTATCGGCCCCTGTGCCCCCTGGCAGACACCACTGATGACCACACGCTTCTGTGGCTGCTGAATCACATCCGAGTGGGCATCCCCGAGCTGATCGTGCAAGTCCGCCACCACCGCCACACGCGTGCCTATGCCTTCTTCGTCACAGCCACGTATGAGAGGCAAGTTCTCTACCTCCGCCTCCCTCTGGCCTTGTCACTGGGCTCCCTGCTCCTCTGAGGGCCAACTGTGTCAACCATTTGTTTGTCCCAAGATGTGGCTCGCGAATTATCCTTAGCTTGGTGATGGCGAGCTGAGGTTCCATGATGAACCCTCTATGCCCTCTCCTGTCCACAGCTTGCTCCGGGGGGCTGACGAGCTGGGTCTGCGCAAGGCAGTGAAGGCCGAGTTTGGCGGGGGCACCCGCAGTTTCTCCTGCGAAGAGGACTTCATCTACGAGAACGTGGAGAGCGAGCTGCGCTTCTTTACATCGCAGGTGACTGCCCTGCGCCCATGTCTCTGTGCCCATGGCCCCGCGTAGCGTACCGAGCTCACACCCATCTCCCCACAGGAACGGCAGAGCATCATCCGCTTCTGGTTGCAGAACCTACGGGCCAAGCAGGGGGAGGCGCTGCACAACGTGCGCTTCTTGGAGGACCAGCCAATCAGTGAGCAGGGCGAGCCCGCCATCCAATTACCTGCGGAGAGCTGGGCGTGTCAGAAGATAGGTGTAGGAGGGCGGAGCTTACGGGCATCCAATCAGAGGTTAGGGAAGAGTTGGGCATCCAATGAACACAATGGGCGTGGCCTCCGCCCGGCACCTAGCGCAAGGATGAAGGTACCCGAGAAGGTGCAGGCAGGACCACGGACAGCGTCCACTTACCAGGTGGTGATTCCCACTGGAAAACCAGTTTTCACAGGTTCACTTTTTTATACCAGCCAGTGTCATTTCTTAGACGTTCACGACCAGAAATGGGGTTAGATTCTAAAATACTCTTGATGGGAGCGGTGGGGACATGTCTGTGCCCTCCCAGACCCTAGGAGGCTGAGGCAGAGAGCTAGTTAGTTCAAGATCTGCCTTGACTACATTTTGAAACCCTCCTATCTGGGCGGTGGTGGTGCAGGCCTATATAAATCCCAACACTCGGCAGGCAGAGGCAGGCGGATCTTTGTGAGTTCCAGGACAGGTTCCAAAGCTGCACAGAAAAATCCTGTCTCGAAAAAGCCAAAAAGAGAAAAACAACAACAAAACCGAGGGAAACCATCCCGGTTTTCGGCCATCTCTGCCCCTCTCAAATCCATCTCCACAGTATGTGGGCCACGATCGGCCTTTGTATGCTAAGCAGGCTCCCTCCCCACCAAGCCACCCTCCCAGCCTCCTATGGGCTTCAGAAGAGGCAAAAAGCTATGACTTTGGTTCCTGCCAAGGTGGGTTGCCCGGGTTTGTCATATGGTGCATGGGTCATTCTCCCCCTCCTCCTGCAGTCCCCGAGCTGGCTGCCCGAGGCATCATTCAGCAGGTGTTTCCGGTCCACGAGCAGCGCATTCTGAATCGTCTCATGAAGTCCTGGGTGCAGGCCGTATGTGAAAACCAGCCTTTAGGTGTGGCTCCATAGCTGAGGAGTGGGCTGGGGTCCCAGGAGACACTTGGAGGTGACCCAAACTCTTGTCCCCTGGCAGATGACATCTGTGACTACTTTGGGGTGAAGATCGCCATGTATTTTGCCTGGCTGGGCTTCTACACGTCGGCAATGGTTTACCCTGCCGTCTTTGGCTCTGTTCTGTATACATTCACTGAGGCCGATCAGGTACCGGGTGGGGGGTATTGGGCCAGGACCTTGGCCTTCCTCTATAAGATGGCTTTCTCTAACTTGACTCTCTGTCACCTGCAGACAAGCCGGGATGTTTCCTGTGTTGTTTTTGCTCTCTTCAATGTGATCTGGTCCACTCTGTTCTTGGAGGAGTGGAAACGGAGGGAGGCAGAGCTAGCCTACAAGTGGGGGACACTAGACTCACCTGGGGAAGCTGTGGAGGAGCCACGACCCCAATTCAGGGTAAGTCTGGGGCTGAGGCTCGGCATTCAGACAAGGCGGTAAAGGAGAGAAATGCTGTGTTGGGGACAGGCACCAGCGTGTGTGCGTACAAGTGTGCGTGTGCGCGTGCATGTGTGTGAGAGTGTGTGTGTGTGTGTGTGTGTGTGTGTGTGTGTGTGTGAGATGGGCTGACAGCAGAGAAGTGTGTGCACCCTAAGGGGTTGGGTTTGAGGTTTGAGAAGGGTGCATCGAACAGTCTGTCTTGTGAGAGAAAAGGCGTGGTGGAGAGAAACTAGGATCCTAGGATCAGGAGGTGGGTGTGGCCCCTGGTCTCATACCCTGGACTTTCTGCTGGCTGACAGGGCGTCCGCCGCATCAGCCCCATCACTCGGGCTGAGGAGTTCTACTACCCGCCCTGGAAGCGATTGCTCTTCCAGCTGCTCGTCAGCCTGCCTCTGTGTCTGGCCTGTCTTGTCTGTGTCTTCGTCCTGATGCTCGGCTGCTTCCAGCTGCAGGTGACCCCACAGCCCCGCCCTTCCCCTAGCCTCTGCTCACGGAGCACCAGGCCTGGCTTCACTCGGCTGAGCCCCCTGCCTTGTCTCCCTTTTAGGAGCTGGTCCTGAGCGTGAAGGGTCTGCCCCGCCTGGTGCGCTTCCTGCCCAAGGTCATGCTGGCCCTGCTGGTCAGCGTGAGCGCAGAGGGCTACAAGAAGTTAGCTGTGTGGCTCAACGACATGGGTATGTGTAGGCAGGGGAGGCCCCACCGTCCCGGGGATCCCTATAGGCCTCGGGAGGGGGCAGGGTGGCCCCTCACTCACCTCCTCGGCTCCTAGAGAATTACCGGCTAGAGAGCGCCTACGAGAGGCACCTTATCATCAAAGTCGTCTTGGTGAGTGAACAAGCATGTCCAAAGAGGCTAGAGGATGGGAGAGGGGTTGGGGGACCCGCTAAGCGGGACTGCAGGATGACCCCAGCCGCCTGCCTCCCAGTTCCAGTTTGTCAACTCGTACTTGAGTCTGTTCTACATCGGCTTCTACCTCAAAGACATGGACCGCTTGAAAGAGGTGAGGGCCTGCCCACAGCCCCAGGGGCAGCACCCTGACCCCCTGGGGACGGACTCGTGTAAGGGGTCCAGGGCTCTCCAGCCCCTCCCCCCCTCCTCCATCCTTCTCTCCTTTTTGTCCGTCTGTCCTCTCTACCCATCGTTCCCCTCTCCCATCTGTCCGTCCACCTGTCCCGTCGGTCCCTCCACAGCTCCTGCTACTCCTGTCCCTGACCCAGAGCCTCGAGCGGCAGCTGCGGGCGGCGCTGGTCCCGCTCGTGGCCCTGAGGTTCCGCCTGCTCCTCCTGTCCCTCCGGGGTTTCCTACTCGCGGCCCCGGCCAAAGTACGGGCAGGTGGCGCGCCTCGCCACGGTGTGGGCAGCGTGGCTATGCTGCGGGTGGGGCACGGCGAGCATAGGGTGCATGTGCAAAAGGGTCCCCAGTGCAGGTCGAGGAAGGTCTATCAAAGAGCCCAGCGTCCTAGGCGATGCCTGAGCGGGTGGAGACAGATGCGCTGAGAATCCGGGCCGCTGTGCAGGTTGTCTGTGTTTTGCACTGCTCAGCTGCCTACCGCAGTTGCACTGGGGCTGAGCTGCAGCCTCGTGTCCAGGGTTGCGGGGTGGAGGTGGGCTGCAGGAGCCACTTGGAAGGGCATGTGCTTCTTTGAGTGTGTGACCCTGTGGTGCCAGGCCCCGCCCGCCCCACGTGGCCTCTTTCTGCCTGCAGATGCTGGCCACTCTGCTCATCACCCGGCAGCTGCTGCAGAACCTGCGCGAGGTGCTGCAGCCTCACCTGTACCGCAGGCTGGGCCGCGGGGAGCTGGGTCTGCGCGCCGTCGGGGAATTGGCCCGGGCCCTGCTGGGCCTGCTGAACCCCTTGCGCCCAGATCCTCGACGGCATCTGGAAGCCCAGGCTGATGAGGGAGGAGCGGGGAGCCACAAGTGTCTGGGCGGAGGCTGCGGGGCTCCCGAGGAAGAGGAAGAGACGCCGATGGAGCGGAGGCCGGCAGGGGAAGGCGGAGAGGTCCCAGATGGGCCTCGGGGTGTCAAGGAGGAGGACGAGGAGGACGAGGAGGACGAGGAGGACGAGGAGGACTACGAAGATGAGGGAGAGGAAGGTGGCCTCCTGGACTGTGGGCTGCGCCTTAAGAAGGTCAGCTTTGCGGAGCGGGGCGCAGGGCGGCGCAGGCCAGGCCCGGGCTCCGATGGCCTCCTGGAGGAGGGGAGCCCCACCATGGTGGAGAAAGGGCTGGAGCCAGGCGTGTTTACGCTGGCTGAGGAAGATGATGAGTCGGAGGGGCCTCCCGGTAGCCCCGGGCCAGAGCCCCCGACTATCTTGCTCCGTCGTGCTGGTGGCGAGGGTCGCGACCAGGGTCCTGATGGAGGTCGAGACCCGGAGACCGGCTCCAGTGACACTGCTGGGAGACAGAGGAGGCACAACAGGTCCTCCTGGATCGACCCGCCAGAGGAGGAGCATTCTCCGCAGCTCACGCAGGCAGAGTTGGAGAGCTGCATGAAGAAGTATGAGGTGAGAGGGCGGAGCCACCGCCTCACCTGGGGGGTGAAAGCCAAGATTGGGAGTTAGAGGACAGCTTGGTCAATACGGAACTCAAAAGAGAATCAAATAGGGCTGTGTTGATAGTTGAGTTGTTAGAGAGCTTGTCTAGCACGCACAGAGCGCTGGGCTCTATGCCCAGCACTACATAAACTGGGCATGGTGGAGCATGCTTACTGTCCCAGCACTGGGAGGTGGAGGCAGGGAGACCAGAAGATCAGGACCATTCTCTTATATATATTAACTTCTGGACAAGCCTGCGCTACAGGATACCCTGCCTTACAAAACAAGCAGGAGTCCCGCGGTGGATGGAGATGCCAGGTGGTGGCGGCACACGCCTTTAATCCCAGCACTTGGGAGGCAGAGGCAGGTGGATCTTTGTGAGTTTGAGGCCAACTTGGTCTATAGAGCAAATTCTAGGACAGCCTCCAAAGCTACACAGAGAAACCAATAAATAAACAGAGTGCTGCCTGGGCAGATTCCTTCGCCCACATTAGCTTCTCACAAAAGCTGCTAATTCCAGCTCCAAGGGATTCAACACTCCCTTCTAGCTTCTGGGGACCTGTACACACACAGACACACAGGAATTCACACATACATAAATAAAATGCAATTTAAATTAAAAGAAAAATAAAGACTAGTGAACTGGCTAAGGTGGTAAAGGCACTTGCCACACAGCCTTGACAGCCTCAGTCCAACTCATGGAACCTCCCTGGGGGAAGGAGAGGACCGAAAGTTGTGCTCTGAACCCCACTCAGAAAGTCAGGGTGGACAGTGCCTGAGGAAGGGTGTCTACAGTTAACCCCTGGCCTCCACACAAGCTCCCAAATGCACTGGTGCAGACCATACAAAGAAATAAAAAGCCCCCCCCCATTTCCACTGGGGGGGGGCACAGGACAGGAGTGCATGTGGAGTGGAGTTTGCAGGTGGAGATGTCAGGGTAAACATGGGACCATTGGTGTGGTGAGCACAGGAGCCCAGCTGGGTGCTAGTACTTTCCGACCTGTGAAGACAGAGTCAGAAGATGGGGAGAGAACCTGGGCCTATCAGGATGAATTGAGGGAGCAGTGACAAGCCTGATGGGAGCCCCTGTCCTCAGGACACGTTCCAGGACTACCAGGAGATGTTCGTGCAGTTTGGCTACGTAGTGCTCTTCTCCTCTGCCTTTCCACTGGCTGCCCTGTGTGCCCTAGTCAACAACCTGATTGAGATCCGAAGTGATGCCTTCAAGCTATGCACCGGCCTACAGCGGCCCTTTGGACAGCGTGTGGAGAGCATTGGCCAGTGGCAGGTGGGCCTGTCAGGGAGGCCCAGAGGGGATGGCAGTCCCTGGCTGGACCTGCCCCTGAGCTTCCTGCTCCCTTGCAGAAGGTCATGGAGGCGATGGGCGTGCTGGCCATCGTGGTGAACTGCTACCTCATTGGCCAGTGTGGCCAGCTGCAGCGGCTCTTCCCCTGGCTCAGCCCAGAGGCAGCCATCGTATCTGTGGTGGTGCTAGAGGTGGGGCTGGTGGCCCAGGGGTGGGAGCTGGGTGGGGAAGCCAGGCATCCCTGCGCCTGCAGCTCATTTGTCTGTCCCCACAGCACTTGGCTCTGCTAGTCAAGTACCTCATCCATGCAGCCATCCCCGACATCCCGGGCTGGGTGGCCGAGGAGATGGCCAAACTGGAGTACCAGCGACGGGAAGCCTTCAAGGTACAGGGCTGGGGTCTGGCTGATGCGGTTTCAGGAGGGAATAAATTTGAGGCTGAGTCCTTAATGAAAACCCACAGGCTGCAGAGTGGGTGGCCAAGCCCCCCACTCTCAGGGTTTGCACCCAAAAATTCCACCAACTCGATGGAAAGTACTCAGTAGGGTGTGGATGTGCACAGTTGTCATTCCAGCACCTAGGAGTGGGGACAGGTGGATCATTTCAAGGCCAGCCTGGGCTGTGCCCTGTGCTATCTCAATAACAAAGCAGCATTTGCATGTGTACTGCGTATGTACAGACTGCTGCATTTTCCTTGTTTTGAGACTTAGCCCATCCTGGCCTCAGATTTGGAATGTCTGTGTCAGCCTCTGAGAACAGGCATGTACCACCACATCTGGTGTTTTCTTGGGTGTTGCTGTGCAGCCCAGGCTTGGAGCTCCGCCCCCGACCTCTCAGCTGGGACCACAGACATGAAGCACAGTGCCCCCTCAGAACAACCGTTCACACAGCATTCCCAGCGTCCCATCCAGAGACTTTCTTCTTTACATTTATTTATTTTACTTTATCTGTTACAAGCCCTTCGCCTGCATGTATTTGTGCACCATGTGCATGCAGTGCCCGTGGAGACCAGTAGGGGGCGTCAGAACCCCCTGGAGCTGAAGTTACAGATGGTTGTGAGCTGCATTGAGGGTGCTGGGGACTAAACTGGGGTCCTCTGCAAGAGCAGCCAGTGCTCGTTACCGCTGAACCGTCTCTCCTGCCTCATCTAGGGACATTATAAAGTCTATAGGAGGGGTGAGCAGATAAGAAGCAGGGTGCCACTGTAGAAGGGGCCAGAGCATCCGTTGTACCATACTTGGGGTCCCAGAGCCAATCCTTGTGGGTACTAAGGGACGACTGTACCTCCTGCTCACAGCGGTGGGTGTAGTCTAGATTCTGAGGGCACCAACTTCAAGCTCTGAAGAATGCTAGTTTGCCTCTTCCAAACTTCCCTGGAAATGGCATGAAGGGCCAAGGAGCTGCACCCTTTAGGGAAGACTCTAGTGTTAACAACCAGGAGCCAGGATTCTAGTCTGTCACTCTACCCGGGAGCACGCCCCAGCCCCGCACTGGGGCCTTCTAGGCTGGGGCAGCACTGCTGATCCCTATCAGTGGCAAACTGAATTTTAATTAATTTATATTGACCGGCCCCGAGTGTGGGCTCATACCTGTGCTCCCAGCCCTGGGAAGATTCTGAAGTCTAAATTCGAGCCACACAGTGAAACCTTGCCTCAAAGATACACAAAGAAAGGGGACGGGCTGGGGGGTCTGCGGTCTTCCCGCAGGGCGTCCTGCGGAGCAGCGGGCGCGGCGCGTCCTGGGCACGGGGCGGCCGGGTCCGGGTCGGGGTCGGGGTCGGGGTCGGGGCGCTCGCTCAGCTCAGGCCGTGTCTCCCCGCAGCGGCACGAGCGGCAGGCGCAGCAGCGCTTCCAGCAGCAGCAGCGGCGGCGCGGCGAGGAGGAGGGCAGCGGCACGCGGACAGCAGGCGCGGCGCGCGACGCGGGCGGCGGGAGGGCGCGCGCGAGGCCCGGGTCCCGACCCCGCGGAGCGCGGCGGCCAAGGCAAGGGCGCGAGCGGCCCCGACGGCCCGGAGCGCTGCTGCCGCCCGGCCCGGTGCTGCGGCTGAAGCAGATCATCCCGCTGCAGGCCCGGCCGCCCACGCCCTCCGGGTGCGCGCCCCCGCCGCGCTCGCCCGCGGACACGCGCCTGCCCGCCTTCCTCAGCCTTCGCTTCCTCAAGGCGCCCGAGCGTGGCCCGTCCCCGCCGAGGCCCGGGAAGCTGTTCGCCTTCGCGGCGCGCGAGCCGGCGGCCAACGGGGCGCCCGGGGGCGGGGCGCGCGCGCACAGGAACGCCGGGGACGAGCCCGCGGCCGCCGAGCCGGAGCCGCGGCCCGAGGACGCAGGTCACAGGCCTTAACCGGGGCGCGCGCCGTGGGGGCCGGGGCTCCGTGGGGCCCCGCGAACCGCGCTCTCCCTCCGCAGGGCCCGCCTCGCCGCCCCCGGCTGCTGGCGCTGGGACGCGCCCTGGGGCTGCGGCGACACCCCGCCCCGCGTCCCCGCGGAAGCCCCCGCGCGTCCCGCGCAGCCCGCCTGCTGGCCTGCAGCCCGCCACTAGCCCCGCCGCTCTCTTGACCTGGATGGGGGCCACGAGCAGAAAAATACACAGCACGGACGGGCGGTTATTTATTTCTTTTTAATTTATTTTGTCATATTTTTGTAAAACGGCAGAAATGCAATAAAAAGTCTATTTCAACAGTGCTGGAGGTCATAGCGGTGGAGGGACCTCGGGGAACCCGTAGCTAGCTGGAAGCTGAGCCAGCACCCCGGCTCTCTCAGGACGAGGCCTCTAGGAGGCCTAGGGTTCAGGTGGGACACAGGGTCGGCACCAAGAGTAGTCCGCTGTGCCCTGGGCCAGAGGTCACCCTGGCCAGCCCGCAGGGACCTGGGAGCCCTAGGTGGCGCTCCCGAGGCTGCACAGCGGTGGCACAGCCAAAGGCAGTGGTGGGAAGGCAGTCAAGAATTACTCCAGGGCATGTACGAAAGCGGACGCCACCCGAGGCAGGGCACAGGAGGAGAAAGGGTGCTGCAGGGTGCTCAAGCCGGGGCACACATGGGTTAGCAGGGCATGGCTATGGTGCCCGTCACTGTGAGGCTGAGGTGGGACTGGGGTCAGAACAGGCCAGGATTGGTAGGGTCACAGTCAAGTGGCAGCTCCTGGGGAACATGGTGCCTTTAGGAGTTGACCACAGCAGGGTGCAGCCTGCAGCCTTCGTGCGCCTACAGGGACCCCAGAACCCCATACCTGCAGCGTGGCATGCATGCCACGGCTGAGGGTGCACAGCCACTCAAGTTCAGGGCGCTTCCCCCTACTCCAGGGCAGTGTTGCCTGGCGTAAGGACACTGCAACCAGCCTGGCCAGTGGGTGCCTGGCATGAGGCCCAGCGATGGGTGGCTGTCAGCCCTGTGGCACTGTCCCGGGCTTTGTGTCCTAGTGGGACAGGACCCCAAGGACCCCTGGGCAGGGAGGTGTGGCAGTTCCACGCCAGCCACCCTGGTACTAATGGCTCCAGCCAAGGTGTGTGGACCAAAGACGCCAGGTGGAGTAGGAGTAGGAAAGATCCTTTTATTGGGGTGGATGCGGAGCACGGGCTAGTCCATGATAAAATGACTTAAGAGAAAGATCCAGAAGGGCCGGCTCTCTCCTGCCCTGGCGTGGGCTCAGAGTGAGGCCTGGGCACAGGTGTGACCCCGGAAGACCGGGGCACTGAGATCCAGCCGGCCTGTGGGTGGGAAGAGCGAAAAGGCCGCTCGGTGTGTTGGGAGACCAGGCTGCCCTGGGCTCTGGACCCTGGTGTCGTCTTGCTGGCGGGTGGCCGGGTGGGGGACACCACTGCGCTTTAAAAAAGCGTCTACCAACACCTCACGGCTGGGCCTGATGTCCCTTTAACCAATGCTTGACACGAGTTACAGCATAAATAAAAACTCAAGGAAAATAAATACATGGGTCCTATGAGGTTGGAGGGCGGGCTGGGTGTAGGAGGTGGGCTGCGCTTACACACGCGAGCCGGGTGGGAGCGGACAGAGCAGACAGACGCGGGCACCGCGTGCGCGGGGCCTAGGTGTCCTCGGGCATGTCAGGGCTGTCAGTCCGGGCCACCTTGCGGGGTGGCGCTGAGCTCTCACCCTCTGCCTCCACCTGCTCTTGGTCTCTCTTCTTGGCGGCATTCTGGAGGGGGGAGGGGAAGAGGCTGGGGTGAGGACAGCACGGACAGCGAATAGCATGGTCCTTTCTCCCTCGTCTTTTTTTTTTTTTTTTTTTTTTGGAGACAGGGTCTCTCTACCAGCTCTGGCTTGCCTCAAACTGCGTCTTTGCCTCCTCATCACGCCCAACCCATGAACCTTTCTTAAAGGCCCACAGGAGCCACCTGCCACCTGGGGACACCCAGGCTGGTGGCTGTGCTTTTCACACAGTATCTGAACTGTGAGGCAGCACAGGTCTGCGGCCTATCACTGAGGAGGGTCACTCTAAGTATGAGGCCACCCTGGGCTCATCAAACAAATTCCTGGTCCCAAACACTCTCTCAGCTTCCTGAAACTGGGGTGACAGGCATGTACCCTGTGAGGTGATTGTTTTGTTATACAGACATTTCACCCTTCTAGTCAAATGCCAAAACCAAGAGCCTTGGCTCAATGACTGGGCGCTAGCTGTGCCGTGAGGAACGCCCCAGGTTCACCCCAGTCTCTCAACCACTAGGACCCCAAGAGCACCCCCACTGAAATACTTCTCCCCAGTAGTGGTCAACCGAAGAACTCCTATTCAACCTTCAAGACCCCACTCAAATGTCCCTAGCCCCAGCCAAGAGTCTTGCCTTTTTGTCCCATTGCTGGTGCAGGTACCGCAGGAGGATGTTTGTCTTTTCTGTCACAATGACTGAGAAGATAAGAGAGACAGTGAGAGAGATGGGGGTGCTATGACCTCTACCTCGGCCTCCAGGCCTGCCTTGTTTTTCCTGGGTTTCAACTCAGCACTCCTATCCTGAGTACTAAGACGGCTGCTTCCCTTCCAAGCACACAGCTCCCAGTCACAGCCTCAGGCACTGCTGCCCCGGGGGTCCACCCTGGGGGGCCTGTTTTGGGACACAGGCCAGCACACTGTTGTGGAGTCCTGCTGTCTCCTGTGCTCTCGGAGGGCTCATCTGAGACAATGCCACACTGAGACACCAGAGGCTGCAGTGAGGTGTGCATGCCCACACCAGGAAATGCATTACTCAGGAGTCTTGCTTCTTTCCAGGACAGATTCATTTTGTTTTTAAGGATTTACTTTTATTATTTTAAATTTGTGTGTGTGTGTGTGGGGGGGGGGAGGTGTGTGCATATGTCTGAGGAAGCCACAAAAGGGCATTGCATCCCTCTGGTGAGTGGTGCTGGGGCTTGGGTTCCAGTCCCCTGCAGCAGCAGTAGTATGTGCTAAACCTTAAAGTCTGCTCAGCCCCTTGCATGGTTTTTATCTTGTACTAGGTGGGTGCACACACTGGTCAGAGACAACTGTGGGAGTTGGTTCTCTCCCTCCTACCATGTGGATTCTGGGGACTGAATCAGGTTCTGAAGCCTGGTGGCCAGCACCTGTACCCACTGAGCCATCTCACAGACCTCAGAGTTTCAGTTTATTGTTTAAAATAGGGTTAAGTCCCTATGTAACTCTGCTCACTCTGTAGAGCAGGCTGGCTGTAAACTCCTATAAATCCACCTGCTTCTGCCTCTTGAGTACCTGGATTAGAGGTATGCACCACCACATCTGACTTCCAGATTTTTTCTTGACAGATAAAGAACCAGGCCCTTGGGCTCCTATGCCACAGCCCATGGCCTAGACACTACTGCCCACAGGCCCAGTACGGTCACTGCCCTCACCATTTCCACAGCCACAGTACTTGGCCTGTGGTCTTTGTGGTCATGTGTGTACACACCTGCCTCAGCCAGAGATGAACCTTGGCTGTGGCCCTCACCTTCACTTTGATAGTTCTCATGTTTTTGTTTTGTTTTTTGGTGCCAGGGTGGCTGGTCCTAGATTGCCCAGTAGGGGTGGACTCCAGAGCCCTGCAGAGGTGCCTGGCTTTCACATGGGTCGAAGGATATAAAGTCAGGTTTAACCTTCTGCTCCCCCTGCCTTAGCATCCAGAGTGCTGGGATAGGTGTGTTCAGCTCACCCGCTTCACGATGGAGCCCAGGGCTCTACCTCCCAGCTCAGCCCTGGCTTACAGTCTTCCTATGCAGACAGCAGGAGCCGCCCAACCTGGCCTGCAGGGAGGGCAGGCCAGCCTGGGCCACCCAGGTCCCTCCAGACACCAGGGAGAGCCCGTTCTAGGATCAACCTTGCCCTCCATAGCCCCTTCCTAGCTGCCACGGAGGCCGGAGGGCTGCAGTACTCACTCTGTTCTGACGGGTACTCTCGGGTCGGCAGGTACACTGAGGGACGGCGGTTCTGCGAACGGGGAGCGGTGGGTTAGCTGGCAACCCTCACCCTCAGGACAGTGACACCACCCCCAGCCCCACACTCACCGAGGCCTTGCACACGGAGTCCGAGTGGAACCTGCTGAAGTTGCTCTTGTTGTAGACGGGCAAGCCTTTCAGAAAGTCTGCCTGGAGACAGGGGTGGACATGAGGCCTCTGATGGAACCTGAGAGCACACCTGGGCTGTTACCTGCCCAGTGTTCCGGCACCACAGAGAGACAAGGGGCTCTCCTAGGGGTCTCACATGACCTGAGGCTGCCCATTTATTAAATTATTTTTCTACATTTATTCATTGTGCTGTGCATGTCTGTGTGGTAGAGGGTAATGCATGCCACTGTGTGTGAGATCCTCCTTCCACCAAGTGGGCCCCACCATCAGGCTTGGCTGCAGACACTTTGACCTGCTCAGCCATCTCCAGCCCAGAGTTGTCTAAAGGTGCATATCCACTGGGCACAGCAGTGCATGGCTGCCACCTCAACATCCATGAGGCTAAAGCAGTGGGATGCCTGGGATACAGAGTGGGACCTTATCTCAAAACAATGACCAAAACAATAATGAAGGTGAGTGGTGGTGGTGCCCACCTTAATCCCAGCACTCAGAAGCAGAGGCAAGCAGATCTATGTGAGTTCAAGGCCAACCTGGCCTACAGAGTGAGTTCTGGGACAGCCAGGGCGACAAAGACAAACCCTGTCTCAAAAAAATCAAACGGAAAAAGAAAAACAAAAAACAAAAGCAGCAACAATAAGCTGGGCGTTGGTGGCCCACACCTTTAATCCCAGCACCCAGAGGCAGAGGCAGGTGGACCTCTGTGAGTTCGAGGCCAGCCTGGTCTCCAGAGCCAGTGCCAGGATAAGCTCCAAAGCTACAGAGAAACCCTGTCTCGGGGGAAAAAAAAAAAAAAAGCAATAATGAGAGAATATTTCAAAGATGGGCTTCGTGGTGCGTGTCCAGTGTCCCAGCACTCAGGTGGGGGTGGGGCAGAGGCTGGAGGGCCTGTCAGTTTGAGGGCTTCCTGGCCTGGGAACCTGCCCTACAACACATACCCTGGGGCAGGTAACTGTGTCTTCAGTCTGTCTAACTCAAGGAGGCAGCCAGAATGTTTGTTCATTCTCCAAATGTCACTGGGGTCTGAAGAAGGGTAGTAGATGAAAATGCACAAGTTTGTGGCTCCTGGTGTGATCCCCGCGAGATGTCACTGTGTGCCCCTGTATAGATGGCCACAGGCTCATGTTACTGCTTTCCTGTGACATTCCTAGGGCCCCCTGGGCCTCTGGGCCACCTCCCAGAGAAGCAGAGGTGCCTGTATCAGTGGCTACACCCACTCTGCTGGCCTGGAATGTGGCCAGGCAGCCTCAGAGTCCCTACTCTCTGCCTGTGACATCCTGCTCTGGGGCCACTCAATGTCCCAAGAGTTGCTCCTGAGCAACCCAGGGTGTAGACTCCAGTGCTCCCCCTGTACACTCTCAGGGCTCCTTGGCCAGATCACCACTACACAGTTGGTGTGTGTGTGTGTGTGTGGCTCCAGAGAAGAACAGAGGTATCTGGGGCCATGAGCCCACAGGGTGCTGTGTGTGGCTTGGAGGCAGAGGCCAGGCTAGTCTGGGCTCAGGGGAGCATTCGTGGGGCAGCATGCAGAAGGGAGCCTGCCGCTTATGTACCCATAGCTGTCAGCCCAAGATGGTTTGGAGATGGGAGCTAGCTTTGGCTCTGGAGGGACACCCTGTCTAAAAACAACAAATCAGCAATCTCAACTACTCCGCACCAGCACTGGCCAGGCTGATCTTTCCTGGCCACCACTTTCTCCATCTGAGACATACCCTACAGCTTTCCCACTACCTCAAACCACTTGCCTTAGCTGTCTCATACCTCCCTAAGCCACAAGCTGGGTCTTGGCAGAGTCTGGAGATGACCCCCAGGACCCCCAGACCAAATCCAGTGCTGCTGCTGGCTAAGTGACTTGGGTGAGACTTCTTAGCTAGGTTGCATCCCCTGTGCAGTGCACTGCCACCTCCAAGCATAGCTCAGGGTGGCAGCCAAGACAGTCAGGGCAAAAACTGGGGACAGAGGTCCCTCAGGGCAGGGCAGGATCATGTACCTGTCTGCACTTCTAAAAGACAGGACCTCCTCAGGTAGGCTGGCAAACACTGCTGCAAGGCACAGGGGCCATCTCCCTCATGGGCCTTCCGGGTCAAGGGAAGCTGTGCTCCAGGAGGCCAAAAGCTATGGTGGAGGCGAAGCTGGTGCAAAAGTCCTGGGACAGCAGGAACTTGGGAGCCAGAGAAGTGAAAACAAGGCCAGTATGGTTTGCTGAGGGAAGGGCTGAGCAGGTGGGGACGAGGTCACAAAGGAGGGCATTGTCCCCTGAAGCTTGGAACAGACTCACCACAGGAGCCCCAGTGATGCTCTGTTAGCTAGAAAGTGTACAAAATGTCTTTGAAAACCCCTGATTCTAGGTGAATTAAAGATGGCCAAGGGCTGGGAAGTGTAGGGAGGAGGCTGGAACAGGTCTCTGGCAGGTCGAGGGTTCAGGAGTGGGGTGGCTGGCATGGGAAGACTCTTGGTGTGGGGAAAGAGGCTGCAGAGGAGAAGCGGGGGCCCCACTGTCGTGTTCCCCCCTTCCAGGACTCTTCCTTGTGATTCATCATCGCCTGTTCTCCAGGGTGTGGGCTGGGATCTGGGGTCTAAAATCACTCCTGCCCATCCCTGAGGTGTGGCCTCCACCCCAAGCCCAAAGAACCACGGGGACCTCAGCCCTCGAGAGCACTAGGAGCTCCCATCAGGTCACAGGGATCACCTCTCTTGAAGACTGGGGGGCATCGGGAGGAGGATGTCCCCCAGCGCATCTGTGGGCGGCCCCTGTGCTAGCTCTGACGATGCCCCATTCTAAGGGGTGAGCACCCTTATGTTGCAAACAGGGAGACGAAGCTGTTCCCTCTTTAAGGACAAGTGTGGGCTCGAGACAGAGAGGGGTGGGGACCTGGGGAACGGGTCTGGCGCGATGTCGCACTTCCTTTGGTGACAAAGCCCTGCAAGACACTGTGACAAGCCCCCTGGCAGCCGTGCCGCCCAGACCCGCCCCTCAGACGCCCGGAACCCGAGGAACCGCGTCGAGGAACAGCCCGGAGCGGGGGTCTCGAGGGACCCCACCCCACCCAAAGCCATTTCCGGGCGGGGGGGAGGACAAGAGACAGTCGCGACCCGGAAATGAATGAATTGTCAGGGCCTGGAAGCCTACCTAGGGTCAGGGGTCGCAGAAAGAGTCGGGGTGGGGTCCACGGGCAGCCCGCGAAGGGGCCGGGGGAGGGGTCGGAGGGCATAGGTCAGCGCGAGGGGCGGGGCCGGGACTAAGGGGGTGTCGGGAGAGGAGCCTCGGGAACGGAGCGGGGGACCCCGCGAGGCCGTGCCTGGCAGGGAGAGAGGCCGCACGGCCGCGCTCACCATCGTCCGCGTCCGCCGCCGCCCCGGCCGCCGCCGCCGCCGCAGCCTCCGTCTCAGTCTCTGCCGCACAGCACTTCCAGCCGCCGCGCAGCTCACGCCGATGGCGACAGCGCCGCGCGTCATTGGTCCGCGTGGTGACCCCGCCCTCCGCCCATCCGCATCCGGCGCGTTCCCATTGGCTGGTCCGTACGCACGCGCGTTACTATTGGTCTGCACATCTCCGCCTTCGAAAAAGTCGTCGAGTTCGGTTGAAGGAGCAAACCCCGCCCGGGACCTGCGATCGGAAGTGGTAGGAAATTGCGCGCTACTTCTCCTGGGAGTTGTAGTTCACAGCTCGCTCGTGGTCCCGCGGGTCTCAGACCTCTGATTCTGGGGCTGGCTTGGCTTTTTCTAAGATGTCCCTGGAGGGCCTCGCTGTAAGGAAGCCACCGAACTCCCGGACCCCTCCGCTGGGTCTCAACCTACAGATTATTTTATTTGTTTCATTTCGAGGTTATTCCATGGTCTCGTAATACTGGCTGACTTTAAATATGCAACAGTCCTCCTGTCTCAGCTCCCCAAATTCCTGGAAAGGCAGGTGTGAAGATTTTGTTGTTGCTTTAGGTAGAGCTAACATGGATTTAAGAAAGTGTAAAAAGCTGGGCGGTTTGAAAGCCAGGTGGTGGTGGCACATGCATTATATATTATATATATATATATTATATATATATATATATTTTTTTAAAGATTTTATTTATTATGTATACAACATTCTGCTTCCATATATATCTGCACACCAGAAGAGGGCACCAGATCTCATTACAGATGGTTGTGAGCCACCATGTGGTTGCTGGGAATTGAACTCAGGACCTCTGGAAGAGCAATCGGTGCTTTTAACCTCTGAGACATCTCTCCAGCTTAGCGTTTAATATATTTTCTTGGATGTCCTGTTACTGACAGAACTTTAGATAAATGGCAACTTTCCCTCTTAAAAATCTAACAGCTTGGGGCTGGAGAGAGAGATGTCTCAGAGGTTAAGAGCACTGGCTGCTCTTCCAGAGGTTCTGAGTTCAATTCCCAGCACCCACATAGTGGTTCACAACCATCTGTAATGAGATCTGGTGCCCTCTTCTGGTGTGCAGGCAAATATGCAGACAGAACACTGTATATGTAATAAAAATAAGTAAATAAATAAAAAAAACCCCCAAAAACAAAGAGGCGTTGGTGGCGCACGCCTTTAATTCCAGCACTCGATCTCCAGAACGGATAGGCTCCAAAGCCACAGTGAACCCTGTCTGGAAAAACAAACAAAAAAAAAAAAAGAAAAAAGAAAAAGAAAGAAATGTAGCAGCTTGTCATGTGGTGGCAGGTATTCTCTGAGCACGAGGCCAGCATGGTCTGCAGTGCGAGTGCCAGGACAGCCAGGACTACACAGAGAAACCCTGTGTCAGAAAACCAAAAGAAAAAAAATTGAGAATAGGAGGGGCTCTAAGGGAGAAATACCCATTTCTAAAACGTTGTTATATAAAATTTTTACATTTATGCATGTATGTGTATGTGTGTGTACCATGGTCTTGATGTAAAGAGGACAACTTTTGGGGGTTGGTCCCACCCTGAGGGTTCCAGGGATTAAACTCAGGTCATCAGGCTTGTGATATGAGCTTTTACTAGGTGATCTGCCTGTATAGCCTAATTTCATGTATTTTTTTTTCTATTTTTGATTTTTTAAGACAGGGTTTCTCTGTGTAGCTTTGTAGACCAGGCTGGCCTGCCTCTGTCTCCAGAGTGCTGGGTTTAAAGGCGTGTGTCTATTTCATGGTATTTTTTGAGACAAAGTTTCTCTGTGTAGCACTGGCTGTCCTGGAACTCGAACTGTAGGCCAGACTGGCCTTAAACTCAGAGCTCCACCTGCCTTGGCCTCCTGAGTGCTGGGATTAAAGGCTTACTCTTCTGCCACCACCTGGCTTTTAAACTTGAATTTTCATAGATGGTCTCGGAACTAGCCACCAACTTTGAACTGACAGCCCACACTACATTAAAAAAACAAAAAGTTGGACGTTGGTGGTGCACGCCTTTAATTCCAGCACTCGGGAGGCAGAGGCAGGTGGATCTCTGTGAGTTTGAGACCAGCCTGGTCTACGGAATGAGTTCCAGGACAGGCTCCAAAACAATACAGAGAAACCCTGTCTCGAAAAACCAAAACCAAAAAACTCCAAAACAAACCAAAATAAAAAGACACAAACTTGTGGGTTTTTTATTGTGTGTGTGTGCGCGCGCGCACACACACACACACACACACACACACACACACACACACACACACACACACACCTGTAGAGGCTTGGCGCTGTGGGACTTCACGGCTCCCCAGCTTACTTATTGATCTGTGTATTTCATTTTATTACTGTGTGTGGGTGATGACTGTGTGGAGGGAGGAGGACAACTCTGTGGAGCAGGCTTGCTTTACTCCCCTTCCCGTGGGCTCCAGAACCAACTCAGGTCTCCAGCCCTAACCCTAACCCATCTCACCAGCCCTCCTTTACCTTGAAATGGGGTCTCATGTAGCCCAGGCTGGCCTTGCCTTGCTATGTAGTTGAGGGTGAGAGGCTGGAATTGTAGGTGTGCACCCCCATGATTTAGGGGGCACTGGGATTGGAACTCCGGGCCTCTTCATGCAGGCAACCATCTACTGAGCTACAGTCTCAGGCCTTCATTTATATTTTCTGACAGGTCTCTCATGGACCCTGAAACTGGACTCAGGGTCTGCCTGCCTCTGAGTCCCAAAGGCTGGGGTTACAGATGTGTCTGGCCTTTTGTGGGTATGAGGTGTAAACTCAGGTCATGACACTTACCCTGCAAGGACTCTACTCACAGAGCTTGTACTGGTTGGTTTATGTCAACTTGACACAAACTTGAGTCCTCAGAGAGGAGAGAGTGTCAATTGAGAAAATCCTATAAGATGAGACTATAGGCAAGCCTATGGGGAGTTTTCTTCCCCCCCTCCTCTTTTTGAGACAGGGTTTCTCTATCTAGTGCTGGCTGTCCTGGAACTCACTCTGTAGACCAGGCTAGATCTGTCTGCTTCTGCTTCCTGAGTGCTGGGATTAGTGTTCACCACTACAGTCTAGCTAGACTTTTTCCTAATTAGTGATTGATGGGGAGGTCCCAGCCCACTGTGGGAGATGCCACCCCCTGGCTGGAGGTCCTGATTGCTGTAAGAAAGCAGGTTGAGCAAACCAAGAGGAGCAAGCCAGTAAGCAGCACCCCTCCATGGCCTCTGCATCAGCTCCTGCCTCTAGGATCCTGCCACAGACTGTGAGCTAAGATGGAATAAATCTTTTCCTCCAACAGGTGCTTTTGATAGAAATCTAAAATTAAAAACTGTAAGACTGGGTGGTCTTGAACTTGCTGCATGATGAGGATGGCCTTGAACTCCTTACCCTCCTGCCCCTATTGCATGCTGGGACAGGTGTGCAGCTAAATCTGGCTCCAACACCTGCTGTAGTTCCCTAGTGACCCAAGGTTTTAGTTCTACTTCAGGGGTCCAAATTCCAGGTCTCTTCGGCTTCTTCCACCTATGTGGGTACTCACTCCCAACCAATCCCTCCTGAAGACTCAGACCCTTCCTCCAGGAAGTCTTCCCTGACTGCTCTGCTGTCAAGAGCCAAGCCATGGGCATATCCTCTTTCAGGGTCCTGTGGTCCCTACGATTCAGTTTTCGGATCTGATCCCCATGTGTCCCAACTGCCCACCAGACAGAGTCCCTTCATGACAAGCCAGGGGGCTGATGACATGGCTCGGCAGGTAAAGGCGTTTGCAGAGTGTCTGAGTTCATCCCAGGAATGCATACTGTAAAAGGGCAATCAGTTGCTAACTACAAGATGGGACATCAGGCCAAACAGAAGTCAGCACTTTGTGTGGGTCACGGAGCCTCAAGGCTAAGGCACTGCCCACCTCACAGCAAGCAGAGGCTCCAGATCTCTGACCCCCGAACAGACAGGACACACGTAGCAGCGCCTGGAAACGTGAATGTTTATTAGCGAGCGGTAAAACCGCCTGGCTTGCAAAGATGCCTTCAGAAACTGCTGAGATACCGCAAGGCAGGGAGCCCTGGCTGTGGATCGGGGGATGCGGGGATCCTGGGGCTCTGCATACTCCAAAGCCTGAAAAGGGATGGTGCCCTCGGGCAATTCCATCGGCGTCCGAGTCTATTCCCCGCGGGCCCGTCGAGGCTCCTCAGTGGCTCAGGGACTTGCGGCCCTTCAGCATGCGGCGGAGGATGACCTGCACGCCGGCCGGGGTGCTCAGCCGGCGGATCCAGCCGTGCTTGTGCTTGCGTTTGATGTTGCTGGGCTGGTACTCGTTCCCGCGCGTGCGGCCACGGGCTGGCTGAAGGGAGGGGAGGCCCCAGGCGTCCGCGAGCCCCATCCAGACCCTGGGTTGCAGCCACCTGTGGGACCAGAGAAACGGTGAGATGGACGCTGTGTGACCCCGGCGCGTCGCTCAACCTCTCCGAGTCTCAACTTCGCAATGTGCAGGGCAACGAAACAGCTTGTATGCAAAAGACGCTACATAAGTGTGCGTGGTAGTCGAGAGGTCACCCTTGCTCCCAGATCTGGAGCAAAGTACCCTGAGCACTCACCTGCCACCTAATTGGGCCGCCGATCTGCAGGCGGGGTACCCAAAATTCCGGGCTAGGGAAGCCATGTCTACAATCAGTCACTCTGTCCCGGCCGCCGTTAGTTCCTAGACCGTGGGTTCCGCGACGATGCCTTCTGGGAAGTGTAGTTTCATGTGTTGCTGCGAGGCACTCCGGGAGCTGTAGTTCCACGCCTGCGCATGCTGATAAACTGGAGGAGGCTGGCCTCAGTGGAGTGGAGTTCTCCAAAATGACCAGCAGGTGGCGAGCGTCGACTCCTCAATCTGCGCGTGCGTACGACATCCTGTCGTCGTCTTCTGGGAGTTGTAGTTCTCCTCGGCCACAGGTAGAGGGCGCCCCAGGGTGGCGGTGACGCTGCTGGCCTTTTCAGTCACCCTCACTGGGGACAGGCAGCTGGCACGCAGCCGGCTGGCGGCTTCTCCGCGACCGCAGCCAAGGCTTCTCTTGGCGCGCATCCCGGATGTCCTTGAGTCCTAGCTCTTCGCAATCTGGAAAAACTCATGCGTTGTGAATGTGCCCTGGCTAGTTTAATCCCTCAGGCTGGCCTAGAGGAATTGTCTTCCTGCAGCTCAGATCGGGACTCCCCCTGCTCACACACCCTCCGTGGCCCCCCATCGCGCTAAGATGCGCAGCCCTCACACGAGCATCTCTGAAGCTGTCACTATGCTCTGAACCCTACCCGCCCTCTAAAACGGCCACTAGTGCCTGACAATAATGGGGAGGGGAGCGTGCTGAGTACCTACGCGTGTAAGGGATGGCGGCGAGTGTCGGGGCTGCACCTTGAGTCCAAGGCCAGGGAAGGAGGAGGGTCAGCCTGGGCTCCTGGCTTTGCGCTCTCCTCGGACTCGGGCTTGGCCCAGACCGCGCCGCTGGGATATAGTTCCCGTTCGCTAGTTCCCCAGCTCCGACACAAGTGTTTCATTCCCAGGACTCGGCATTGACACAGCCTCGTGTCTTTTTGAGTCTCGGTTTCCCCGTCTGAAAGTGCAGAGATTTGGGAGTCTGTTTGCAGAACGGAAAGGTCAGCAGAGACCCGGCACACGCCGCCCCCACCCCCGGAGGCAGAAGCTGGCTGAAGAGACCCAGTCCCAGACAGGGCGTGTTTCCTCGCCCCCCACAGCACCGCTTCCCCCGGGCTGCAAGCCCTTTTCGGCCCTGGCACCGGCCCATCCCTCCCCCACGTCCCCAAGCCCTTCGCAGGGGCGGGGCTGCTGCTCGCAGAGCCCGCGCTAATCCTGGAAGCGCAGCCTCTGGTTGGACGGTTATCTAGGACAGGTTGGCTCGCGGCGACAATAGGCCGAGATGCCCGCCCATCGGCTCGAGGCCCATCCCACGCTGGGTGGGACTTACGGGGCCGGTTTGCTGCGCGGCTGCGGGGTGCCCCTTCGCTGACCGCCCCGGGCCCGCGCCTGCCCGCGCTAATGCGGCCGATCCCGCTCCACCATGTAAGCGGCACCTGCAGGTGGATGCTGGCTTCTCCGCCCGGGACCCCTGCGCCCTGTCTCGGGCCCCGGGCCCCTCGATGACCTCAGGTGAGTTGATCTGTTCCCTTAGAGAGGAGTCACTAGGCTGCTAGGCCTCCACTTGGGGCGGGTGGTGGTGGTGGTGCGGGTAACCGCCAGTCTCCGCATTCGCGCTGCTAGGATGCTGCGGAACCCCCATGGCCTTGACCCCACCGCGGGGATGAGGAGCGCCGGGAGAAGCGGGTCGGACTTGAGAACTGGCACTATGGCCTCGGTTCTCGGGGTTCCAGGGCCCTAGAGGTGGGTGCACGGCCTGCTTTCCCTCAAGTGCATCCAGGGCCACCACGAGCCGGGTACTTAATGAGCATCACCCCAGCGGTGCTCAGGCGGTGAAGGAAGAATGAAGCTGGCCCCATCCCCGTGCTTCAGACAATGGGGGTGCTCTGCGCCGGTATCCCCTGGAGTTATGTAACCGCCTGTGGTTGTCATGGACACGGGGGGTGGGGTGGCCAAGGGAACCGGATAGAGGCCCAGACGCCCCTAGTCAGGTCCTGCCTTCATCCTCCTGGCTGCCACTAGGGCTTGTGGTCGCCCCTCAACACAGGGTGTCAGGGTGCTGCTGAGGGCAGCTGCCTCCGGCCATGCTCATTGCTGTTAGCTCAAGTAACCTCCCTCCTGGACTTGGGACTGGATGAAACCTGAGTCCCCGTGGCCAACGTCCTTCCTTGGCCTCATCTTTGGTTGGTCAGATTCACTGCCAGAGGCCTGAGCTGGGAACTTTAACTATTTAGGACAGAAGCCAGGCTTGGTGGTGTGTTATCTCAGCTCCCAGGAGCCTGGGGCACAAGGTTGAGGCAAGCCTGGGTTACAAAATGAGACCCTATTAAGAGTGGTGGTGTTGGGGGTTCACACCAGTCATGCCAGCACTGGAAGAGGCAGAGGCAGGAGGATTGCAAAGAATTTGAGGCTAGTGTCTGGCCTACAAAATGAGACCCTGTTTCAAAAACAAAACCCAGGATTGCTGTGTGATGCATGCCTGTCGCCTCAGCCCTTGGGGACACAGAGGTGGGAACAGTCTGAAGTTCCCCTGGCCTTTAGAGACATTTGCCATAGGAACTAAAGAAAGCGTACCTGCATGCCCCGCCTGCTACAGCTCCAGATGTGCAAGCCAGAGCAAGGTCAGTCTGGGCAGCACAGGGATTTTCTTTTCTTTTCTTTTCTTTTCTTTTCTTTTCTTTTCTTTTTTCTTTTCTTTTCTTTTTTTTTTTTTTTGGTGTTTTCAAGACAGGGTTTCTCTGGAACTAGCTCTGTAGATCAGGCTGGTCTCGAACTCACAGAGATCTGCCTGCCTCTGCCTCCCAAGTGCTGGGATTAAAGGCGTGAGCCACCAATGCCCGCAAGCACAGGGATTTTTCAAGCCAGCCTGGGCTACATGAGCTTGAATGCGTGGTTGCATAAATCAATGTGTGAATACAAGAGTGCAAGCATGCATGCATGCCTTCATGCACGCACGATTGCATACAAAAAGGCATGGATTTGTGAGTGAACGAATGAATAAGCCTGGGGTAAACTCCAGCTGGTGGAGCATGGGCGTCCTCAGGAATAGGCATTTCCTTAATGTCCTTTCCTTCTGGAAGCCCCCCCCCCCCCCGCTGTCTCCAGTATCCATGAACCTGGGAGAGGGGCCTCCGGGTCCTGCTTACCCGAAGCATGAGCAGGCCGCTGGCCCTTTCTCTCCGGCTCCAGGACACACCATGCTGACCGGGGTGACAGATGGTTTCTTCTGCTGCCTGCTGGGGACGCCCCCCAACGCCGTGCGACCTCTGGAAAGCGTCGAGTCCAGCGACGGCTACACGTTTGTGGAAGTCAAGCCTGGCCGGGTGCTGCGAGTGAAGCACGCAGGTCCTGCGCCAATTCCCACGCCACCACCACCACCGCCGCTTCCCGAAGACGATCCTGGGGTCAAGACCGGCCTTGTGCGCTGCCAGCGGCGCATCACGGTGTATCGCAACGGGAGGCTGGTGGTGGAGAACCTGGGCCGGGCGCCACGTGCCGACCTTCAAGGCCGCAGTGGCTCGGGGGACCCGCCCTCTGCTCTTGAGGTGGAGCTGGCGGATCCCGCAGGGGGTGACGCCCGAGTTATCCCAGGCAGCGGTCGGCGACGGCGCCCTCGGCGTCCCAAGAGGACCATCCACATCGACTGTGAGCAGCGCATCACCAGCTGCAAAGGCGCGCAGGCAGACGTTGTGCTGTTCTTCATCCACGGTGTGGGCGGCTCGCTCGCCATCTGGAAGGAGCAGCTGGACTTCTTTGTGCGACTTGGCTATGAGGTGGTGGCACCTGACCTGGCGGGCCATGGAGCCAGCTCTGCGCCGCAGGTGGCAGCTGCCTACACCTTTTACGCGCTTGCAGAGGACATGCGGGCCATCTTCACGCGCTATGCCAAGAAGCGCAATGTGCTGATCGGACACTCTTATGGGTAAGACCCAGGGTGGGCTGCTCACATAACACTCCCTGCCTTCTGGGGGTAGGTGGAGAAAGGGTTGCATGTAGTCAAGGGTACCCTTAAAATCATTATGTAGCTGAGGTTGACCCTGAACACCTGATCCTCCTGCCTCAACATCCCAAGGATTAGAATGAAAGGCTTCTATGCCATCCCACCCAACTTCCCTCCTTGTAAAATGGATTGGGTTGGGGTTGTGGCTCAGTGGTAGAGCCCACACCTAGAATCTCTCAGAGAGGAGGTGAAGGCGTGGCTCAGGGGTGGAGCCCCTGCCTAGGATCCCCCAGTGAGGCGCTGGGGGCGTGGCTCAGGGGTGGAACCCCTGCCTAGGATTCCAGTGAGGAGCTGGGGATAGCCTGACACTAGAGCTCCGACCACACAACTAGTGTTTGTTATTAGTTTCTGACAGTGGGTCGGGTGTGGAGGCAGATGTGTGTCGTCTCCTTACTCAGGAAGCTGATGCTGGAAATTTCAGGTCAGCCTGGGCTGCAAAGTTATTTCCAACCCAAGGCTACATCTACGTGGCAAAAATGTGTGTTAAAGGCGGGTTTCATGGTGCATGCTTTTAATCTTATCACTCAGGAGGCAGAAGCAGAGGCAGGCGGATCTCTTTGAATTCGAGGCCAGCCTGGTTTACAGAGCAAGGATCATCCAGATAAACCCTGTCTTGAAAAATGGAGAGAGAGAGACAGAGACAGAGACAGAGAGACAGAGACAGAAGAGGTTGGGCATTATATTTGCCCTTGTCACCCCAGAACTTTTTGTTTTTCCTCGAGACAGGGTTTCTCTGTGGCTTTGGAGGCTGTCCTGGAACTAGCTCTTGTAGACCAGGCTGGTCTTGAACTCACAGAGATCCGCCTGCCTCTGCCTCCCGAGTGCTGGGATTAAAGGCATGTGCCACCAACGCCCGGCTTAGAAATTAATTTTTTAAAAGCTGGGCGTAGTGGATCATGCCTGTAATCTCAGCACAGCACTTTGGAGTCTGAGGCAGGGGCATTGCTATGGTCTCAAAAATGTTTATTTTTTACCAACGTGGAATAATTGCCCACATGTATGGGTAACATGTGGGACAGCATATGTGTGTGTGTGTGTGTGGCCTAATGGTTAGGCCCACTCCTGCTCTGTCCCTTCTATCTGGAGCCTTCAAGCTCTTAGCCAGTTAGACACAGGTGAGCAGGGGAAGCCCTTGACCCTGGGAGTTCAAGGTCATCTTGGGCAACACAGCACAGAGACTTGGTATTTTAACCAGAATAACAAAAATAAACACCACATGGGGTGGAGCAGGCTTGTAATCCCAGAACTCCAAGGACTGGGGCAGGAGGATTGCTATGAATTCTGTGGTAGCCTGAGCTGTACGGTGAGAGTGTTTGCGGTCGGGAGGGATGGAGATCAGTGTCTGGTGTAGAATTATTTGTGCCCAGTGATTCCGTCCAGCAAGGATCTGTGGGGTGTCAGTGCCCTCGGATTCGCCCATGACCATCTTGTCTTCTGATGCTGAATAGAAGTACTGGAAGCCACTGAGGGGTTCCCAGCATCGAGCTGCAGCGAGAAGGGCTAATCACACTCCCCTAAATATTGTTTGCTGAGGTGTGGTCTGCCGTAAGTCAGTCTCTCAGATGCATTGGTGCCACATGCCATTTAGCAAGTAGCCTGCCCCCAGGGGTCACATTCTCTCTTGGGGAAACTTCAGAGTGATGAGACAGAGTGGTCACAGACAGCTATGCCAAGTTCCACGGCAGCATGCCTGGGAGGCAGGCGCGTTTCTGGGAGTTCTAGGCCAGTCTGGTCCATACAGCCAGCCAAAGCTATATAGTGAGATTCTGTCTCAAACAAGAAATACCCCAAAACTTATATTTTTAGTTGTGGGCCTAGCCTTTAATGGCTGAGCTATCCCGCCAGCCCTAAATACCCCTAAACTCATAGGGGGTGCATGGTGCACTCCCAGTGCCAAGAGGGTGGAGATGTGTGGGGCTTCCTGAGGGCTTGCCTCAAAAACCAAAGGGCTCAGCCTGAAGCTCAGCTTCTAGAGCGCATGCCCAACATTCATAAAGCCCTAGTTCCCATCACCAGCACTGCATACCTGGGCGTGGAGGGCCACCCTATCTGTTGGTCAGGTGGGCTTCCTAGTGATCGAGGTCACCGAGAAGAAATGAAACCCCCACTGTTAGTATCTGCTGACTTGGCTTCTCCCCTCCCTGCTCCCAGGGTCTCTTTCTGTACATTCCTGGCCCACGAGTACCCAGATCTTGTTCACAAAGTGATCATGATCAACGGCGGGGGCCCCACGGCGCTGGAGCCCAGCCTTTGCTCCATTTTCAACATGCCCACGTGTGTCCTGCACTGTCTGTCGCCCTGCCTGGCCTGGAGTTTCCTCAAGTGAGTGCCCTGCGCCTGGGATCCGGGCGTGGGTTCCTGGTTTATAGGGACTGACTCTGGGGATCTGTAGGGCTGCCTCTGGTCCCACCATGGCCAGGCTCCAAGGATGTCTTTGTACCCCCAGGGCCGGCTTTGCCCGTCAAGGGGCTAAAGAGAAGCAGCTGCTGAAGGAGGGAAATGCATTCAATGTGTCCTCCTTTGTGCTGCGGGCCATGATGAGCGGCCAGTATTGGCCTGAGGGTGACGAAGTCTACCATGCGGAGCTGACGGTGCCCGTGCTGCTGGTGCATGGCATGCATGACAAGTTCGTGCCAGTGGAGGAGGACCAACGCATGGCTGAGGTAGGACTGCAGTCCCGGACCGCAGGCACGCCCCCCCCCCCCACTATGTACAGGATCCAGGTGAGTGTGGTCCCAAGACATGTATCCTGCTAGAACGGATTCTGAGTAGGCTTGAACTGTGGCTCAGTGGGTGTGGACTTCCCACAGCTCCGGGTGGGCGAGGTCTCTGGGTGCAGGCCTTGACAGGGGTATGGTTTATGGGTGGGTGTGGCTTTCATTACTTAAGACATCTGGATGTCTGTGGCCTTTGGAAGGGTGCAGTTTGTAATGGGTATGGCCTCTAGACAGGTATGTTTTAGGTGGAAAATGGATGAGTGTGGTCCTGGGTTAGTATGGTTTTGGAGTAGGTATGAGCCCTGTGTGGATGTGGTCACATGTAGGTGTGTTCTCCACAGGAGGCCCCCACTTCTGGGCTGAGCCTGAAGGAGAATGTAAATGTCAGGGCTGCCCCCGGTTGGCATTCACAGCCTTCTCCTCCTCACCAGGGAGCGGGTCCCTAACTCCGGGAGCAGGTGGAGATAGACGTTGGAGTAAAGGATCTGGGGTTCTTAGGACTTCGGGCTTCTCAGGGTGGGTATGCCGGAGGGATTGAGGGGAGGCCCTCATCAAGGGCAGATTTATTCTACAGGGGACTCTTGGAGACATCAAGAAGCATTTGTGAACAGGGAAGGAGGGCAGACTGTCCTTAGCATCAGTGAGTGGGGAGTCCAAGGAGGCTTGCAGCTAAGACCCAACCCCAAGTGTCAGCAGAGTCCAGGCTGAGAAGTCCTACCCGGGGCATACTGTAGGCGCTCAAGGGTGTTGACTGAGTGAATGAGTACCGGTGACGCAGCAGCAGGGTGAGGCTGAAGGGTAGGCAGCAGGAGGGTCTTCCTTGTGTGCCTGCAGATCCTGCTGCTGGCCTTTCTCAAGCTCATCGAGGAAGGCAGCCACATGGTGATGCTCGAGTGTCCGGAGACAGTCAACACTCTGCTGCACGAGTTCCTGCTGTGGGAGCCGGAGCCGGAGCCCGAGCCACAGCCCGAGCCACAGCCGTCACAGCCAGAGCCGGCTCCTGGGGAGAAGTGACGGCCCGGCGGTGGGCGCTGAGACTGACTCCCTTTGACTGGGCATGTGCTGGATGGGCGGGGCCTCACGCCAATGGGCGGGGCTTGGATAGACCCCAGGGCGGGCCGGGCGCAGCCAGTGTTGGAGACTCAGTGCCCAGTGCAGCCACTGTGTCCTCTGCACGAGTGATCGCAGGTGTGACCTTGTACAGAGCCCTCTCCCTGCCTCCCCGAGTCCCCAATGCTGCAGCGGGTGGGCTGCCACCCCACTCGGTCTTCCCCTCTGCTGTGCTCCACTCTGCACTGGGAAGCCCCAAAGGGAGCCCTGGGGAGGGGCTCCCGTCCTGTCAGGGGAGACCCGCTGAACCGCACCCATAGTTTGGGACTGGGAGCTGGGCACCCAAGGAGAGAGGGGTCGGAGCCACAAATCCCCGCACATGGCAACTTGTAACTCAATAAAAATGACAATCCAAACTGGCCTCCAATTCGTGATCCTGCCTCATCATTTTGAGAGCTGACAGGCTGTGCAAGTAGCATTCTCTCTCTCTCTCTCTGTCTCTGTCTCTCTCTCTCTCTCTTGCCTCTCCTCCCTTCTCTCTCCCTCCATGCTTGCTTTCCTAAGATGACCAGACCTGGTGAGACAGGGTTTCTTTAAGTAGACCTGGCTGTCCTGGAACTCGCTCTGCAGACCAGGCTGGCCTCGAACTCACAGAGATCCACCTGCCTCTGCCTCCTGAGTGCTGAGATAAAAGTGCACCACTGCTGGAGAAACAGTGGAATGTTCTACAGAACTTCCTGCCACCCCCCCCACTTGTTTCCCTCCCACCACAGGGACCTCACTATCTCCCCAACAGCATTATCTGTCACAGAGTTCACCCTCGGCCTGAGAGGGATGCACTCAGTCAAGAACACACGTATGCATCTCCCCGCAACACACACACACACACAGCCCACCCTCTAAAGCCAGAGCTGGGGAGGCTGTCCTGCATCAGCCTCTGCTGGCTACTAGGTCCTGGATGTCCTCAATCTGCAGCTCTTGCCCCCCTCAGCCAGAAAGACAAGCAGATGAACCCACCATCAAGGTGACCTCAGGTGGAGAGCCCCTGACAGGTTTTATGGCCTTTGTGCCAAATGGTCAGAGTCCATAACCTTGGACAGAGCAAACCTGAGCTCAGGGTGACTTCATCTGAAAAATGACGTGACCCACTGAGGCCTAAGTGCCGTTAATATAGTGAGGCAGGGAGGGTGAGGCCTGGGGAAAATCAGAAAGGATCAGAATCCCTTTGGGACAGAAGGGCAAATGAGAGGGAAACGAACACTGTCCCCAGGGCAACCTGAACTCACATACCAAGATCATTCTTTGTGATGGGCCACAAGGACACCCAGCCACTGAGCCACATCCCCAGCCCCTCACTGGGAGATTCTAGGCAGGGGCTCCACCCCGAGCCACGCCCCCAGCCCCTCACTGGGAGATTCTAGGCAGGGGCTCCACCCCTGAGCCACACCCCCAGCCCCTCACTGGGAGATTCTAGGCAGGGGCTCTACCCCTGAGCCACGCCCACAGCCCCTCACTGGAGGATTCTTGGAGGATTCTAGGCAGGGGCTCCACCCCTGAGCCACGCCCCCAGCCCTTCACTGGAGGATTCTAGGCAGGGGCTCCACCCCTGAGCCACGCCCCCAGCCCCTCACTGGAGGATTCTTGGAGGATTCTAGGCAGGGGCTCCACCCCTGAGCCACACCCCCAGCCCCTCACTGGGGGGATCCTAGGCAAGGGCTCCACCCCTGAGCCACGCCCCCAGCCCCTCACTGGAGGATTCTTGGAGGATTCTAGGCAGGGGCTCCACCCCTGAGCCACACCCCCAGCCCCTCACTGGGGGGATCCTAGGCAAGGGCTCCACCCCTGAGTCACACCCCCAGACCCTCACTGGGGGGATCTAGGCAAGGGCTCCATCCCTGAGGGCCAACTCCAGCTCTTTTTTATGTGGTTCAGGTTCGCTATGAGTTAAATTTCTCTGGACTGGATCTGAACGCTCTTCCGGGCTCAGTGTCCCCTGTACTGGGATGACAGGTGTGTGCCATCATGCACTGCCAACCAGAGTTGGCAGTTTTAATATATATATAATTTTTATATTATATATGTTATATATTATATATATTTATAAATATAATATAAATATTTATATTTATATTATTTAAATATAAAAATAATAAAGTTAATGTGATGCCAGAAGTGGAATTTTTCCCCTTTGGTTTGGTTTTTGGTTTTTGGAGACAGGGTTTCTCTGTGTAGACCTGGCTGACCTGGAACTCCCTCTATAGAACAGGCTGGCCTCGAACTCACAGAGATCCTCCTGCCTCTGCCTCCCGAGTGCTGGGACTAAAGGTGTGCACCACCACCCTCCAGCAGAAACGGGAACTCTTGAGTGTCCTGTCCAAGAGATGAAGTGGGTATGAGAGAGAAAGAGAGAGAGAGAGAGAGAGAGAGAGAGAGAGAGAGAGAGAGAGAGACTGCTCACAAGAGTCCCAAGCCCACTGACCTACATACTGGAAGATGGGCACCCAGCTTTTTGCTGTGGTTTTGTTCTGGGTCAGGTACTGGTTTGGCTATGGCTATGGGTTTGAGTGAGAATATGGGTGGGCATAGGATATGTAGGTATGGGGTTTGTTATGGGTAGGGGTTGGGTATGAATACTAATTTTGGAGAAGTAGGAGTGAAGGTATAGGTGTGGGTTTTAGAGAGAGAGAGAGAGAGAGAGAGAGAGAGAGAGAGAGAGAGAGAGAGAGAGTGTGTGTGTGTGTGTGTGTGTGTGTGTGTGTGTGTGTGTGTGTGTGTGTTTGCTGTGGGTAGGGGTTTGGTGTAGATGTAGTTTGGGGCCTGAGTCTAATTGGGGTATGGAAATAAGATTTGCTTTAGTTACAGGTTTGGATGTGGGTACTTGTTTGGTCCAGTGTTATGTAACAATATTTTTCTAGTTAAACACTTCGATCCTGGAGGGAGACTGGTGAAGGCTAAGTAAGCAACTCACAAATCTCAGGAAGTCCCTGAGGCTTACAGGATTCACACAACCCCTTCTTCCCTAAAGTTACATAGTTAGTAAAGACTGTGTAGGGGCAGCTCTTCAACCCATTGGCTGCCTGGGCAGTGGTGAGCTCCAGGGCTACAGCTTTCATGAGCTGTTATCCATACTGAGGTTGGCTTTCCACAGTGCAGTGCCTTCTGGTCAATTCTGTCCTGTAACTAACCCATTGGGATCCACACTCCTGTTGGTAACTTCTGTGAACTCAGTGGTTCTCTGAGTTTAACTTGGGTGGGATCATCACTTTGTTTTGTCCCTGGTTCCCTATCTGGTGTAAGATGATGTTTATATATCCCCAAGAAAAGTCAGAATTGACATCCAAATGGGGACCAACAGAAGGGCAAGATGAGTCCAGGAGGGGAAACTCTGCAGAGCCTGAGGTGGGAACCAAGACCTGTACTGTGTGTGTGTGTGTGTGTGTATGTGTGTGTGTGTGTGTGTGTGTGTGTGTGTGTGTGTGTGTGTCCTTCAATGGGTGCTATGTCCTGCAACAAAGACAGAGTTATCTGAGAATGTAAGGTCTTCAGAGGAAATCCCTGGGGAGCCTTCTTCTTTGTGGTCTTAAGAGTAGTTCTGTATGCCTGCCTTGTGAGTATGTGGACACTCTGAAAACAGCAGGGGACCAGGGTTTCGTCACAGTCCCCGAGAGCAGAAGCACAGATGTGTCAGAGCTGTTGGGTCTACTGCACCAGCAGCTGCGTGACAGCCACTCTCACAATTTCTGAGAGATGAGGTTTAGAAAAGTGTCTATCCCCTCTGTCCTCCTAAATTCCCAATAACAAACCCAAGCCCTATTCTACCCGAGTTGGCCCCTGGAGAATCAATTGAGTTTACTATTGGCTTATCTACAGAGCATAGGTAAGGGGCAATGGCAAGAGTGTGGGCGACTCAAAAGCAGCAATGGCTGCCATGGACGATGGCTTCTCCACAGCTGCATAGATGGAGCCCCTCCGAGACACTGAGGCTGTATGTAATTGGGGTACAACTGTAAACGGCTGCTTTGGGGGGTCCCCTGACCCTCCTCCACCCCTTCTCTGAAGTAGTTACCAGGCTTGTGATGAGCTCTGGTAGCTGATGTGATACGGGCTGAGGGACTGGCTTGTATAAGAAGGGAGGGAACAGCAGGAAAGGGAGCCATGGCCAGCAGCCTCTCCGTTAACTTCTGAGTTTGTGGGTAATGTGGATAAAAGAGAGGATGACTGGGAGGTGTCGGCTTCCTATCTTAGGGCCAGAGGCTCAAAGGGACAGAGAACACAAGTCACATCCACTCCAAAGAGTCTTTGGTCCAAGAACACAGAATCCACAGGAAGAGTCAGATTCAAGCAAGGCAAAGATCACAGAAGATGCCCTGGTTTCCCTTTAATTCAGAGAAGGGAAAGAACTCAATTTAGCTGGAAGACTTAATAACGGCCATATAGGAGGCATGCCAGTCAGGGGTGTTCTGCTATGGAAGTGCTTGAGCTGGGAAGGACCTTTTATTACAACATGAAGTAACCTGCCTTGGCCAGGGCTACTGATGCTAGATGAGATCTGTCTGAGTGAGGCCGTGGGCCCAAAACTATGCGGCTTAAAGCCCACCTTTGTAAGACTTTTAATGACCTTTAAGTTTGCGGCTTAAAGCCAGCTCTGTGAGCCTCCTGTAACCTGTAATTAGATACGGTTTGGCCAAGTGGAACTGCTAACTGCTTCTGTTCCGAGAAAGGGTCTGGAGCTTTTCTGTTCGCTGTTCCAAGAAAGACCACTAGATGTTCCGGCTGACAAGAAGAATGTTCCAGTCCCAGCAAATACCTGATGTTCCTTCTATTATTCCCCCCAATTCTATTGTTGCAGGGCTATTTAAGCCCACTCTAAGCCCCAATAAATCGAGACCTTGACATTGCACAGACGGACTCTTGTCCTTTCTTGCGCCGCTTGGTCTCCTCCTCTCTCGCCCCCATTTGACTCGTAGGTGGTACCCCCTCGAGACCCACAAATAACCTGGCCTGCTGGACGGGTCAAGGCTGAAGCAGAGAAAATGAGTCATATAACTACTTGGTGATCCTTTAGACAAATAAGTTGAGGTAATATGAGGGGAACCAAAATGGGATGAGAGAAGGGCAAAGCAGACAAATAGGGCAAGATTTCTGTAGGGGCAGAGTTCATAGGGAGAAATTTACAGTAATGTCAGCAGGCGCAATAGTGCCGCAACTCTTATGGGTACAACCAACCATCGTAAAGCACTTTTAGAAAGCTAAAAGTCTAACCAAAAGTTCACAAAAAAAAAAAAATCGGTAGTCCAGGTAAAAAAGATTAAGGCTGACCTGGGGTGCGCAGATGTCCCCTGGGGCAGGTGGTGCCCTTTTCTCCCTATAAGAAGTGTACTGAGCTGGGCAGTGGTGGCACAAGCCAAGCACGGCTGGCGCACACCTTTAATCCCAGCACTCGGGAGGCAGAGGTGGAGGATCTCTGTGAGTTTGCGGCCAGCCTGGTCTACACAGCAAATTTGTAAACAAGCTCCAAAGCTACACAGAGAAACTCTGTCTCAAAAACAAACAAACAAAAGTATACGGGAGGTGCAGATAAACAGCCAGATATGGGTGATAGAAATGCAAAGAAATTCACTGGCTCAGAATTTATCAACACTGGGCATCCAGCTTCAACAACAAGCAAAAGGCTGGCGGCCCTGGTCTTCCCTGGGTTTCAGCTGGGCCAGGCATTGTGAATCAGCCCCAATGAAGCTATCTGGCGTGGGATGTAATGTGAGTTCTAATTGGTTTTAATAATAAAAACCTGCATACAGATACCAGGACAAATGCTGAAAGATCAGAGGGAGAAAAGAACACGCCACAGGCAACTCTTGCCTTGCTAACTCCTCAGCTGAAGGAGGCCAAGGTCCTGTCTCCTCCCACCTTATATTCTTCTTTTTGCCCAGCCATATCACTTCCTGTCTGTCTGTACAGACTTCCAGACCTCTATAGTTAACTAGTGGCTAGGTCTGTCCTCTCATCTTCAGGCAAGCTTGTTTGTACTCTATGTGGAGTTTCTTTAATGCCCATCATCTTCTGTGAAATAGATTGGTGCTGCCAACGTTATGGCATGTTGTGACACAACAGATAAAATGCCCCAGAGACAGATACTGGAGTTCTAACTTCAAGCTGATGAACAGAAAAGCAAAGCAGCTGGCCATTAGGCCTCACCTTTAGCTCAGGCTGAAAGGGCTGATCCACGCATGAGCTCTTCACCAAGCCTCATACTGAAGCCTCTCCTCAGTGTGGCTGGAAATCCTGAGACGTCAATATCTTCCTATCTTCAATGTGGCTGGAGAACGAATGCTTGATGCTGACACCTTGCTCCTGTCTTATATACCTCACTAGTGCTGGGATTAAAGGCGGGTGATCCCAGGTGCTGAGATCATCTTTGTGTGAGCTGTTTCTCTTTAGGACTGGATCAATTTTGTGTAGATCTGGGTGGCCTTGGACTCACAGAGATCCATCTACCTCTTAATCCGGAGTCCTAGAAAAAAAGGTGTGTACCACCACCTCCGAGCTTCTGGCTGCTGGGATTAATGGTGTGTGCATGGCTTCTATGGCTTGTGGTTGACCTTACTTTCATAATCCTCAGACAAGCTTTAATAAATCATAAAATAATATATTACCACAACATGTCTCACTGTCATAAAAGAACGTATGTTATTATTATTTTTTTTAGTTTTTTTAAAATTTATTTATTAGTTTTAGTTAGGGAACAAGCTTGTTTCACATGTAAGTAAGTCCCTTCTCCCTCTCCCTCCCCTCACCCCCATCCCTCCTCCCCCACCACCAACCTACCCCCCACCCCATCCACCCACCACTCCCCAGGCAGAGTAGGGCCCTCAATGGAGGCTCTGTAAAGTCCACCAAATCTTGCTGTGGTGGGCCTGGGCCCTTCCCCATGTGTCCAGGGCCAGGGCCAGAGTGTAACCCTTCATGTGGGATGGGCTCTCAAAGTCCCTTTATACACCCGCGAAAAATACTAATCCACCACCAGAGGCTCCCTGGAGTGCAGAGGCCTCTTTATTGACATCCATGTTCAGGGGTCTGGATCAGTCTTGTACTGGCCTCCCAGACAGCATCTGAGTTTGATGTGCTCTCTCTTGTTCAGGCCAACTGTTCCTGTGGGTTTCTCCAACCTGGTACAGACCCCTTTGATCTTCATTCCTCCCTCTCTTCAACTAAATTCCAGATTTCAGCTCAGTGTATATCTGTGGATGTCTGTCTCTGCTTCCATCAGCCACTAGATGAGGGTTCTAGGATGGCATAAAGAGAAGTCATCAATCTCATTTTAGGGGAAGGGCTTTTGGGTTATCCTCTCCACCATTGCCTGGATTGTCAGATCGTGTCATCCTTGTAGGTCTCTGGAGATCTCCCTGGTTCCAGATCTCTTCTTGGACCTATAGTAGCTCCCTCTGATATGGTATCTCTCATCCTGCTCTCTCTCCTCTATTCTTCCCCCAACTCAATGTTTCTGCCCCTCCATTTCCTCTCCTCTTCTCCTCTTCTCTTGCTCTTATTGTAGCAGCTCCCTCCCCGCTATCCTCATGCTCCCAATTAGTTCAGGAGTTAATGCCACTTCCATTCCTGGGGACCATTTATCCCTTAGAGTCCTTCATGTTTCCTAGTTTCTTTGGTGAAGAGGATTATAGGCTGGTAATCCTTTGCTCTATGTCTAAAATTGGTATATCAGTGAGTACATACCATGTTTGTCTTTTTTTGACTGGGTTACCACACTCAGGATGGTTTCTTTTAGTTCCATCCATTTGCCTGCGAATTTCAAGATTCCATGGCTTTTTTTCTGCTGAATAGTACTCCATTGTATAAATATACCACATTTCCTCAATCCATTCTTCAGTTGAGGGGCATCTAGGTTGCTTCCAGGTTCTGGCTATTACAAACAATGCTGCCATGAACATGGTTGAACATATGTCCTTGTTGTATGAACATGCACTTTTTGGGTATATACCCAAGAGAGGAATGGCTGGATCTTAAGGTAGACTGATTCCCATTTTTCTGAGCAACCGCCATACTTATTTCCAGAGTGGTCTTACTAGTTCTCACTCCCACCAGCAATGGAGGAGTGTTCCTTTTTCTCCACATCCTCTCCAGCATAGGTTGTCATTGGTATTTTTTATTTTAGCCATTCTGACAGGCATGAGGTGGTATCTAAGAGTTGTTTTTGCATTTTTCTGATGGCCAATGATTTTGAGCACTTTCTTAAGTGTCTTTCAGCCATTTCAGATTCCTCTGTTGAGAATTCTCTATTTAGTTCTGCACCCCACTTTTAAATTTCATTGTTTGGTGTTTTGGTGGCTAGCTTCTTGAGCTCCTGATATATTTTGGAAATCAGCCCTCTGTCAGATGTGGGGTTGGTGAAGATCTTTTCCCATTCTGTGGGCAGTCATTTTGTCTTACTAACTATGTTCTTTGCCTTGCAGAAGCTTCTCAGTTTCAGGAGGTCCCATTTATTAATTGCAGACCTCAATGTCTGTGCTACTGGCATAATGTTCAGGAATCGGTCTCCTGTGCCAATTTGTTCAAGGGTAATTCCCACTTTCTCTTCTAGAAGATTCAGTGTGGCTGGATTTATGCTGAGATCTTTGATCCATTTGCACTTAAGTTTTGTGCATGGTGACAGGTATGGATCTATCTGCAATCTTCTGCATGTCCAAATCCAATTGTGCCAGCACCATTTGTTGAAGATGCTATCTTTTTTCCAAAGATTTAGCACCTTTGTCAAAAATAAGGTATTGGAAGGTGCGTGGGTTAATATCAGGGGTTTCAATTCGATTCCATTGGTCTATCTGTCTATTTTTGTGCCAGTACCAATCTGTTTTCAGAACTATGGCTCTATAGTAGAGCTTGAAGTCAGTGATGGTGATGCCTCCAAAAGATCCTTTATTGTAAAGAGTTGTTTTGGCTATCCTGGGTTTTTTATTTTTCCATATAAAGTTGAGTATTGTTCTTTCGATGTCTGTGAAAAACTGTGTTGGAATTTTGATGGGGATTGCATTGAATCTGTCTATTGCTTTTGGCAGGATTGGCATTTTTACTATGTTGATTCTACCTATCCAAGGGCATGGGAGATCTTTCCATTTTCTGGTATCTTCTTTAATTTCTTTCTTTAAAGTCTCAAAGTTCTTATTGTACAGGTCTTTCACTTTTTTGGTTAGTGTTACCCCAAGATATTTTATGTTGCTTGTGGATATTGTGAAAGGTGATGTTTCCCTGATTTCTTTCTCATTGGATTTATCATCTGTATATAGTAGGGCTACTGATTTTTTTGAGTTAATTTTGTATCCTGCTACCTTGCTGAAGGTGTTTATCAGCTGTAGGAGTTCCCTGGTAGAGTTTTTCGGGTCACTAATGTAGACTATCATGTCGTCTGCAAATAGTGAAAGTTTGACTTCTTCCTTTCCAATTTGTATCCCTTTAATCCCCTTTTCTTGTCTTATTGCTCTAGCCAGAACTTCAAGTACAATTTTGAAGAGATATGGAGAGAGTGAACATCCTAGTCTTGTTCCTGATTTTAGAGGAAACGCTTTGAGTTTCTCTCCATTTAGTTTGATGTTGGCTATTGGTTTGGTGTATATTGCGTTTATTATGTTTAGATATGTTCCTGTTATTCCTGTTCTCTCCAAGATCTTTATCATGAAGGGATGTTGGATTTTGTCAAAGGCTTTTTTAGCGCCTAGTGAGATGATCATGTGGTTTTTCTTCTTCAGTTTGTTTAGATGGTGGATTACATTGATGGTTTTTCGTATGTTGAATCATCCTTGCATCCCTGGGATGAAGCCTACTTGATCATGGTGGGTGATTTTTCTGATATGTTCTTGGATTCGGTTCGCCAATATTTTATTGAGTATTTTAGCATCGATGTTCATGAGGGATATCGGTCTGTAGTTCTCTTTCTTAGTCTTATCTTTGTGTAGCTTGGGTATCAAAGTGATTGTAGCCTCGTAGAAAGAGTTTGGCAATATCCCATCTGCTTCTATTGTGAGGAACAGTTTGAGGAGTACTGGAATTAGCTCTTGTTTGAATTTCTGGTAGAATTCTGCAGTGAAGCCATCTGGCCCTGGGCTTTTTTTGGTTGGGAGGCTTTTGATGACTGCTTCTGTTTCATTAGGGTTTATAGGTCGATTTAAACTGTTTATCTGATCTTGATTTAATTTTGGTAAGTGATATTTATGCAGAAAGCTCTCCATACTATACTACATACATACTATACATACTACTATAAGTGTGTGTGGTTTTATGTGTGGTTTGAGCTTTAGTAATTTTTCTTTTACAAATGTGGTTGCTTTCGTATTTGGGGCATAGATGTTCAGGATTGAGACTTCATCTTGATGGACTTTTCCTGTGATGAGTATGAAATGCCCTTCTTTATCTCTCTTTTTTTTTTAAACATTTATTTCTTTATTTTTATTACATATACAGTGTTCTGTCTGCATGTTTTGCCTATATGCCAGAAGAGGGCACCAGATCTCATGATAGATGGTTGTAAGCCACCATGTGGTTGCTGGGAATTGAACTCAGGACCTCTGGAAGAGCAGTCAGGGCTCTTAACCTCTGAGCCATCTCTCCAGCCCCTTCATCTCTTTTGATTGCTTTTAGTTTAAAGTCTAGTTTGTTAGATATTAGGATTGCTACACCAGCTTGTTTCTTGAGCCTATTTGATTGGAAAATCTTTTCCCATCCTTTTACTCTGAGGTATCGACCGTCTTTGAAGTTGAGGTGCGTTTCTTGTAAACAGCAGAAGGATGGATTCTGTCTTCGTATCCATTCTGTTAGCCTATATCTTTTTATGAGGAAGTTAAGACCATTGACATTTAGGGATATTAATGTCCACTGTTCGTTGGTTCTTCTTTGTTTTGGATTATTGTTGGTGGTGTCATTGTGTGTGGATTTCGCCCTCCTGTTTCTTTTTGTGTTTGATAAAATTAGATTATATATTACCAGTGTTTTTGTGAGTGTAGTTATGTTCGTTGGGTTGGAGTTTTCCTTCCAGAGCCTTCTGTAGTGCTGGATTTGTGGATATGTATTGTTTAAATCTGTTTTTGTCATGGAATATCTCGTTTTCTCCATCTATAGTGATTGAAAGTTTTGCTGGGTACAGTCGTCTGCGGTGACATCCATGCTCCCTTAGTGCTTGTAGGGTATCTATCCAAGACCTTCTGGCTTTCAGAGTTTCCATTGAGAAGTCAGGTGTGATTCTGATTGGTTTGCCTTTATATGTTACTTGGCCTTTTTCCTTTGCTGCTCTTAATATTTTCTCTTTATTCTGTAGATTTGGTGTTTTGATTATTATGTGGTGAGGGGACTTCTTTTGGTGGTCCAGTCTGTTTGGTGTCCTGTAAGCTTCTTGTACTTTCATAGGAATATCCTTCTGTAGGTTGGGGAAGTTTTCTTCTATGATATTGTTGAATATGTTTTCTGTACCTTTGAGCAGTGTTTCTTCACCTTCTTCTACACCTATTCTTCTTAGGTTTGGTCTTTTCACGGTGTCCCATATTTCCTGGCTATTTTGTGTTAGGGATTTGTTGGACTTGTGGTTTTCTTTGTTTGATGAATGTATATCCTCTAGTGAGTCTTCAATAGCTGAGATTTTCTCTTCCTTCTCTTGAATTCTATTGGTTATACTCACATCTTTAGTTCCTGATCGTTTATCCAGCCTTTCCATTTCCAGCATCGCCTCATTCTGTGTTTTCTTTATTGTGTCTATTTCAGCTTTCATGCTTTGAACTGTTTCAAGAGCTTCCTTCACTTGTTTGGATGTTTTATCTTGGGTTTCTTTAGATTCTTTAAGAGATTTGTTTATTTCTTGAATTTTTTGTTTTGTCTTTTCCTCTATTTTGTGTAATTTTTTGTTTGCTTTTTCTTTTATTTCTCTAAGGGATTTTCTTGTTTCCTCTTTAAAGGTCTCATCTTGTTGAGATAATTTTTGAGGTCCATCTCTTCTTCATGCACTTTGTTGGGCTTTTCAGATCTTGCTGGAGTGGAGTCCCTAGATTCTGGTGGTGACATATTGGTCTCTCTGTTGTTGAGTGAAATCTTATTCTGTCTTCTTCCCATATCTTCTTTTAGTGGGTGCAGGTGGGGTCCCTCTATCTCTCTTGTGACCCTGTGGTGTGTGGGGGCCAGGAATTCAATGTCCACAACTCTGCATGGTCTTGCCTCTCCTGGTAGTCTCCTCACTCGTTGTGGATCGGTTGGCGGAAAGAGATGGAAGAGTGGGGGTGTTTCCAGATTCAGGGAGCTCCTCCTTGTCTGTGCGTGTCTACCCCAAGCAGGCGGGCGCAGGCACGTGGTGGTTGGGGTGAGTGATGGTTTGGGTGGGGGTTGGGTAAGGGTGGAGGCTCACTCACCTCGTTCCTGGGTTGGTTGGCGGAAAGGGATGGAAGAGTGGGGTGCTACCAGATTCAGGGAGCAGGGAGGTCCTTCCTGCTTGGGCGTGTCTACCCCTAGAAGGCAGGTGAAGGCGGGGGTGGGGGGTGGGGGGGGCTGGTCAGGGTGAGTGATATTTTGGGTGGGAGTTGGGTAAGGGCAGAGACTCACTCACCTAGTTCCTTGGTCGGTCGGTGGAAAGGGATCTCTTGATATCTCTTTAAACCTTTTGAAATTGCCTCTCCTACCCAAGCTCCAGTATCTTGCACATTATAGTCAATGTTGGCTGTATGTAAAACCCATCCTTCCAGCAGACCTGATCTTTTCCTTAAAGGCAAAAGTATTCTTTTGCATATACGGTTTGCATTTTCGTAAGCTATTTTATATATGATTGCTTTTCTTGTTTCCAGATCTGTTACTTGTAATTCTACTGCCCTAGTTAACCTTTGTGTAATGTCATGGAACTGTTCTGTCGGTCCCTGTTCTATCCTGATATAACTTTCTACTCTTTCTCCTGGCTCACAAACCTTGTCCCAGGCATTCAAGGCTGCTGTCCTGCATAAGGACAATATATGGTCATCATATTCAGCCTGAACCTGTGGATTAGCATAAATGCCCTCACTCACCCAGGATCTTAGCCTGGGGGGCTTCATAACCGTTCTTTATGCCTTGAAGCTCTAAGGACTTAGCTCCCTCCCTGAAGAGAGCCCTCTACTGTATATAAGAAGAATTGTCAAGTACAGCTGATACTAGGTTTTACCAATCCATGGGCGTTACCCATGAATTTAATAATTGTTTCACATAGGGACTTGGAGACTATATGAAACAACCGACTCCTTAATTCCCTTAGGGTCTTTCAATGGTATCGATACCCGCTGATATGCAGTCTGACCATGTGGATGCTTCTTAGCGGTTTTTCTGTCATAATTGCTGGGAACACCATTGGTGCACACATAACAACCTTAGGAAAGTTTTCCTGATATTTGAACGGAGCAGGTGCATCGGATTGGGAGCAATTTGATTCTGTGTCATCCAAGGCTTGTAGCCTGGCAACCATAGTCTCATGTAGAGATTGAATTTCATGAGACATGTTAGATTCTAAAAGTTTCACAGAATCAGTAAGTTTCTGTATTTTTACATCTACCTGTGCTTCTAATTCTTTAATGTTCTCATCCTTAGGCAGTATCTGAATGGCATGTAAACTGCCTTGCAAATATCCAATCCTAGACTCCAGCTTGTTGTCTGCGGTGGTAGATTCCTCAGACATGGAGCTAACCGCCTATGCTAGGCCACCAATCCTGTCTCGATTCCTAGCTATTTTCACATTCAAATCATCAAACCTTGAACAAATTTTAGTATCTATTTGGGTATTTGTCTTTTCTACTCATGTTAGTAATGTATTACGGCTATTCTCAACTTCCTTTTGTGAATGTTCCATGTCTTCTATTTTAGAAATCAAATTTTCCTGGCTGGCTTTTATATCCTGCATCCAATTTGCTAGACTGTTTTCCTACATCTCAATTCTCTGGTTAGAGATATCAAATGGACTACAAAGCTGATTGCTAACACAGCATATGGGTACATCACTGGCAATTCATAAGCCTCCTCTAATGTTGAATTCATGTAAGTAGCGAGAATATTCCCAATTTTCTGCATGCTCAGATATTCTGCCATCCTGCAAGTTTACCTGTACCGTCCAGCTGCAGTAACTGTGTTACAGGCGGCGCAGGTGACCGGTTGTGATGGTACAGTGGCTGGGCAGGCGTCCGGGCGTTGGAGGCAGTGCGGGCTGGACACGGGCTGCATCGGGCAGCGGGTGGCGGTGATCGTCCCTTCGAAGGGTGCGCGGCTGACGTGGGTGGCTGCAGGCTGTGGTGGAGCAGCGGCTGGGTGTCCCGTGGGAGGCGGGCGGGAGCGAGTCACAGCATCCAGTTGTGGGAACTGGAGTGACGTCCGTGTCAAGACCACCTGAAAAATACCTAATTGCTTTCCGGAACAGTCAGAACCGACAGAAGGAACTGACTGCTGATAGCGGTAGTTTTGGTAACCCGCAGGGCTGGAGTGGGTGCTGGGTACCACGGGCAGAACCTGCGTCTCATTCGCGGGCACCGCAGCGCGTGGCGCATGGGTGAGGCTGTGTGGCACCGTGCTTGTGGGTCTGTGCCCGCTTGGTGCGCGGGCGGAGGCTGTGTGGCACTGTGCTTGTGGGTCTGTGCCCGGCTTGGCACAGGCAGAGGCTGTGTGGCGGCTGTGCTTGCGGGTCTGTGCCCGCTTGGTGCGCGGGCGGAGGCTGTGTGGCACCGTGCCTGCGGGTCTGTACCTGCTTGGCGCGTGGGCGGAGGCTGTGTGGCGGCTGTGCCTGTGGGTCTGTGCCCGCTTGGCGCGTGGGCGGAGGCTGCGGGTCTGTGCCCGCTTGGCGCGGGCGGAGGCTGTGTGGCACCGTGCTTGCGGGTCTGTGCCCGCTTGGTGCGCGGGCGGAGGCTGTGTGGCATCGTGCCTGCTGGTCTGTGCCCGCTTGGCGCGGGCGGAGGATGTGTGGCACCGTCCCTGCGGGTCTGTGCCCGGCTTGGCACGGGCGGAGGCTGTGTGGCACCGTGCCTGCGGGTCTGTGCCCGGCTTGGCACAGGTGGCGGCTGTGTGGCACCGTCCCTGCGGGTCTGTGCCCGGCTTGGCATGGGCGGAGGCTGTGTGGCACCGTCCCTGCCGGGTCTGTGCCCGCTTGGCACGGGCGGAGGCTGTGTGGCACTGTGCCTGCGGGTCTGTGCCCGGCTTGGCACAGGTGGCGGCTGTGTGGCACCGTCCCTGCGGGTCTGTGCCCGGCTTGGCATGGGCGGAGGCTGTGTGGCACCGTGCCTGCGGTCTGTGCCCGCTTGGCGCGGGGGAGGCTGTGTGGCGGCTGTGCCTGTGGGTCTGTGCCCGCTTGGCGCGTGGGCGGAGGCTGTGTGGCACGGTGGCTGCGGGTCTGTGCCCGCTTGGCGCGTGGGCGGAGGCTGTGTGGCACGGTGCCTGCGGGTCTGTGCCCGCTTGGCGAGTGGGCGGACGCTGTGTGGCACCGTGCCTGCTGGTCTGTGCCCGCTTGGCGCGTGGGCGGAGGCTGTGTGGCACCGTCCCTGCGGGTCTGTGCCCGGCTTGGCATGGGCGGAGGCTGTGTGGCACCGTGCCTGCGGGTCTGTGCCCGGCTTGGCACAGGCGGAGGCTGTGTGGCGGCTGTGCCTGAGGGTCTGTGCCCGCTTGGCGTGCGGGCGGAGGCTGTGTGGCATCCTGCCTGCGGGTCTGTGCCCGGCTTGGCATAGGCGGAGGCTGTGTGGCGGCTGTGCCTGCGGGTCTGTGCCCGCTTGGCGCGTGGGCGGAGGCTGTGTGGCACGGTGCCTGCGGGTCTGTGCCCGCTTGGCGCGTGGGCGGAGGCTGTGTGGCACCGTGCTTGCGGGTCTGTGCCCGCTTGGTGCGCGGGCGGAGGCTGTGTGGCATCGTGCCTGCTGGTCTGTGCCCGCTTGGCGCGGGCGGAGGATGTGTGGCACTGTCCCTGCGGGTCTGTGCCCGGCTTGGCACGGGCGGAGGCTGTGTGGCACCGTGCCTGCGGGTCTGTGCCCGCTTGGTGCGCGGGCGGAGGCTGTGTGGCATCCTGCCTACGAGTCTGTGCCCGCTTGGCGCGGGCGGAGGATGTGTGGCACCGTCCCTGCGGGTCTGTGCCCGGCTTGGCACGGGCGGAGGCTGTGTGGCACTGTGCCTACGAGTCTGTGCCCGCTTGGCATGCGGGCGGAGGCTGTGTGGCATCCTGCCTGCGGATCTGTGCCCGGCTTGGCGCGGGCGGAGGCTGTGTGGCGTCCCGCCTGTGGGTCTGTGCCTGCTGATACAGAAAGGGAGCCTCGGGTCTCCAACATGGAGGGGGCCGCTGAAAGCCTCCGGTCCGGCTTATCTCAGTCCCGAGTCACAGAAGCCTGGGGTAGAAGCTGTAGTCGGTCTACACGGAGTTTAGTACCGAGTGGGGTCTTAGGCCCAGCTGGAATGGGCTGGAATGGGCTCGGAGGCCCGGGGCAGAGACCGCGTGCACACAAAGAAGCCCTAGGCTGCGGCCGAGCCACGGCAGGAACTGCGTGTGGCTCCTCTCAGCATCTCGGAGCCAGAGACACTCTGTGGCCGTTAGTGCCACCGGTGAAGATGAAAAATTACCTGGGCGCCGACGCGGCAGGGGAATAAACCCCGCCAAATCCACGCACCCACCGAGGGTTCCCAATAAAAATCCCGTAACTGATACCAAACAAAGGGGGGCGCAGTTAATGCGTATTGCAAAGGAGTCAGAGCAAGTTTGACGAACGGCAGGGTCAGTCCCCTAAACCAGGCGACCCATGGAACAGAGAGAGCCGCCTGCCTGCCACCCTCATATTTGAGGTTTTGCTACTTCACTGACCACGCTCTAGTGTGCGTGGTCTGTGTCACCTGTGCCAGCCCCCAAGAGGGCGTGGCTAACATTCCCCCTACAGCCATTTGCCACAGGTACCCATTTATCACCTACACCACACCCATCATTTCTACGAATATTCCCAGTGCTATAATTACCTGTACCTCTTCCCATTGCACAATTCCTGTACCTATGGTCACTATCAGGACCTACAGCCAATACCTGTCTCCCCATACTCGCCACCTCTACCCATACCTAACACTAATACACATTCTATCACATACCCCACAAACAACACCCACACCCATAGCCACCAGTATTCATATTCAGTACCAAATGCCTGCACCTATAACCACACTTGTAAACACTCTCAATCACTATCCATTCCAAACACAATGTGTACACAATCCCTGTACCCATGTGCACCATTTGTACCCACACCTACCAGCTATACTTGTAACCAATAATTATACCCATACCAACCATCTCTACACACACAGAGTACCATTATCCAAGCCAACCATCTCTACACATGCGCAATGCCTGTACTTCTTCCCAAATTGTAACCATATACCATTCCTATATCTATGCCTACTGCCTGTGCCCATACCAAACCATTACAGTCTGCCACCACCTGTGTCCATTCTCACCAACTGTACAACACTCAATAACTCTGTACTCATACGCAATAACTGTGCCCATCTCAAACACCTGTGTCTATAGCCAAATCTGTTTGCTTCCACCACCTATGTCTACTCTGTTCAGCAAGGTAACCAAGGACAAGCCAAACTTGACATCCCACCAAAGTTCAACTTGGTGAACCAGTGGCTTTGCAGAGGTGCCTGCAGGGCCTGAGTGACTCATGGGCAACCTTGTCACCAGTGAGCCCTCCTGACCTGGATGAAGACTGTCACAAGCTATGTCCCTGGTGCTCTCTGCAGCTATCACCAAGAGGAGACACACCCATGGGTCACCCCTGCAGCCTGGGGACCCCCTAGACTTTTAGGATCCTCAACTCAGGCCAAACCAAAGTCCTTGACATCAGTGCTGAAAATGTTGAGACAGGATCTCTCTATATAGCCCTGGCTGGCCTTGAACTCACAGATATCCACCTGCCTCTGCCTCCTGAGTACTGGAATTGAAGGGTGTTCTACCATCATAAGAGCTGAAGATTTTATTAGGTATTTTCAGGCTCAGGCATGAGTTGAGGCAACTGTGTGGCTTTGGCTTCTCCCTCAGCCACAGTTGTCCTCTTCACAGCTCAAGCTACATTGCAGAAACCAAGAAGCCTCCCTCATTCTCCCTTGGGAAGAGACTATGTGGTGACTTCAGGGAGGCCTCTGCTAGGGTTGTGATCTGAGAAGCTGAAACCAGGAGCCCACTCAATCTGTGTGGGTTAGTGTGTGACTGACTCCCCTGTGACTGGGGCTCTAAGGGCTCACCATCATCCATTACCACTAAGTCCCAGCAAGTCAAGAATTATGAAGGTCCAGACATTCATGGACATATCTCATACTTTCTATCAATTTTTTCATCAAAAGAGCAACAGTAAGTATAGTGATGTGGTTGGAGGCACTGTCCCATGTCACCCAACTGAATCCACAGGCATTGTCTAGGAACGGTGCAGCCACCCAGTAACCTTTCTCCCCACTGTGGTGATATCTTGTTTGTACTCTAGCAAATAAAGCTTGCCTGAAGATCAGAGGGCAGACCTAGCCACTAGTTAACCATAGAGAACTGGAGGTCTGTACAGACAGGAAGTGACATGGCTGGGCAGAGAGAGGAATATAAAGTGGGAGGAGACAGGGACTCTTTCAGCTGTGGAGTTAGCAAGGTTAACAGTTGGTTGTGACCTGTTCTTTTCTCTCTTCGATCTTTCAGCATTTGCTCTGATACCTGGCTGCAGGTTTTATTAAGACCAATTAGAATTCATGTTACATATTGGCACCTAACTTTACAGCACAAATTCACAAAAAATCCATGTGCCTATGGCTTTGCAGCCACTGGCACAGGCTGGAGCTGCGCCCCGGGGATCCCACTGGAGTCACTACCCTTCCCAGATAGGTTTTCTTTTCTTTTTTTTCCCCAAGCCTTTGAGTTTGGGATTTTCCTGTAGTAGCCTCTCTAAAACAGTCTCCAGCTGCGACACAAACTCTAGAAGTAGCTGGGCTCCAGACTCCACAGGATTCATGCCCCCTAGACTGTCTAGTTCTGCCTTCAGATAGCTCCCACCATACATTCTGTTTTGAACCATCCCATGTGCATTTTCCCAGACAGCTGGCTCCCTCTCCCTTTTGTGTTATGGGCTTTCACTGAGCCGCTCACTGAGCTGCTGCCACACTAGGTGCCTGCTTTGACAGCCACTCAAGCTTCTACTTTTGTTGCAGTCACCACACTCTCAACTCATGGCTACATGATAGCAATGGCCGCTGTTGTCAGCCAGGCTGTGTTCTCTGCTCAGATGTGATATGCAGTGGCGACCTCACACTCCACCTTCAGCAGACTTGGTAAGACAATTGGGAATTCTGAAAGGGGGGAATTAGTTTTTTTTAAAAAAGAGTTTTTTTTCTCACATTTAAAAAATGGGAAACACAGTGGGGCAGTAGTGGTGCACACCTTTAATCCCAGCACTTGGGAGGCAGAGGCAGGCGGATCTCTGTGAGTTCGAGTCCAGCCTGGTCTACACAGTGAGTGCCAGGATAGGCTCCAAAGCTACACAGAGAAACCCTGTCTTGAAAAATAAAAAAAGGAATCTATTTTGATGAAGGGAGTTTGGTCTCTGAATGATTACACAACGGATGGTTTAAAATTGGAACAATTAAATGAAAGGATAATCAATGTAACTGGGATTGACATTGTTAATTATCATTTTGATAATATTTTATGTTGTTTGTGGCAATTGTAAAGGGTGATGTTTCTCTGATTTCTTTCTCCACGAATGTATCATCTGTCTATAGTAGGACACTTTGAAAGCAGTGCTAAGAGGAAAGTTCATAGCACTAAGTGCCCACATGTAATATGCTTTATATTGTAATAAGCAAAAAATGTTTCATTTTCTTAGACTTATGCAGGAGCATTGTCTGTCTTTATTTGTCCAGGTATACCCATGATAGCCATAACTTTGAGCAAATGTGTAATTACTGAATCAGCCTTTTCCAAACTCAAAGCAGTTGCCCATTGAAAACCTGAATATGTACCCTTTGGGTTACTTCCTGCAAGTAGTGGAGTTTGGTTGTATAAAGAGCAAGTAGGACATTTCCTTATAATTTCCTTGTCTTGTTGCCACGTGATGGGAAATCTTTTTTTCTAAACTTTTGCTATCGACATAGTGTTTGTATGAAATTCTGAGACCTATAGCACATTTCCTATCAATAGTTGATCAATGTCATCATTACCTTGTGCTAGAGGCTCTGACAGGCCCTATCAGATTGGATGTGTGGTATGCATAGGGGATGATTCCTATTCCTGATCATGTCTTATAACTGAATAATGAAGATCAAGTAGGCTTCATCCCAGAGACACAGAGATAGTACAACATAAAAACATTGTCAATGTACACATGGGGGAGTGCCCAGGCTCTGCCCAGGATGATGTGGTGGACTTTGGGGAGCCTCCATGGAGAGCCCTACCCTCCCTGGGGCAAAGGGGGGATGGGGTGGGGGACTAGCGGGAGGTTGAGGGGAGGGGAGGGAGAGGGAGAAGGGACGTGAATCAAGCTTGTTCCTAATTTGAACTAATAAAAAAATTTAAAAAAATCCATCAATGTAATCCACCATACAAACAAACTGAAAGAAAAACCATATGAACATCTCACTAGATGCTGAAAAGGCCTTCGACAAAAATCCAACACCCCTTCATCATAAATGTCTTGGAGAGAACAGGGATATAAGGAATGAATCTTTTTTTGTGATTTTTTTTATTAGTTCTACTTAGGGAAAAAGCTTATTTCAAGTCCCTTCCCCCTCTCCCTCTCCTCACCCCCCGCCCTCCTCCCCACCCCCAGTCTACCCCCCACCCCATCCACTCACCACTCCCCAGGCAGGGCAGGGCCCCCAACAGGGGCTCTGCAAAGTCCACCAAGTCTTCAAGGAATGAATCTTAACATAATGAATAACAGTATACAGCAGACCAATAGCCAACATCAAATTAAATGGAGAGAAACTCAAAGCAATTCCACTAAAAACAGGAGTAAGACAAGGCTATCCACTCTTTCCATATCTATTCAATATAGCTAGAGCAATAAGATAATAAAAAGGGGATCAAGAGGATACAAATTGGAAAGGAAGAAGTCAAACTTTTACTATTTGCAGATACTATATGATAGTGTACATAAGTGACCTAAAAATTCTACCAGGGAACTCCTACAGCTGATAAACACCTTCATTAATGTGCCAGGATACAAGATCAACCCCCCCCATCAGTATCCCTCCTATATACAAATGATAAAAGGGATGAGAAAGAAATCAGAGAAATATCATCCTTTACAATAGCTATGAGTAACATAAAATATCTTGAGGTAACTCTAACCAAACAAATGAAAGAGTTGTTTGACAAGAACTTCAAGTCTCTAAAGGAAGAAATTGATGATACCAGAAAATGGAGAGATCTCCCATGTTCTTGGATAGGTAGGATCAACATAGTAAAAATGGCAATCTTGTCAAAAGCAATCTACAGATTCAATACAATCCCCATCAAAATCCCAACACAATTCTTCGCAAACCTTGAAAGGACAATACTCAATTTTATATGGAAAAACAAAAAACCCAGGATAGACAAAACAACCCTGAGGCATCACCATCCATGACTTCAAGCTCTATTATAGAGCCATAGTAATGAAAACAGACAGGTAGACCAATGGAATTGAATTGAAGACCCTGATAATAACCCACACACCTATGAACACCTGATTTTTGACCAAGAAACTAAAATTATACAATGGCAAAAAGAAAGCATCTTCAACAAATAGTGCTGACACAACTGGATGCTGACTTGTAAAAGTCTGCAGATAGATCCGTATCTGTCCCCATGTGCAAAACTCAAGTCCAAATGGATGAAAGACCTCAACATAAATCCAGCCACACTGAACCTCATAGAAGAGAAAGTGGGAAGTAGCCTGGCATGCGTGGGCACAGGACACAACTTCCTGTACATAACACCAGTAGCACAGACATTGAGAGCAATTAATAAACAGGACCTCCTGAAACTGAGAAGCTTCTGTAAGGCAAAGGACACAGTCAGTAGGACAAAGTGACAGCTTAGAATGGGAAAAGATCTTCACCAACCCCACATCTGACAGAGGACTGATCTCCAAAATATATAAAGCACTCAAGAAAAGAGACATCAAAATACCAAATAAGCCAGTTTAAAAAATGGGGTACAGATCTAAACAGATAATTCTCAGTAGAAGAATCAGAAATGCTTGAAAGACACTTAAAGAAATGCTCAACATCTTTAACCATCAGGGAAATGCAAATCAAAATCACTCTGCGATACCATCTTACAACAGTCATAATAGCTAAGGTCAAAAACACTGATGATAGCTTGGTGGAACCATGCTGTTACCCTCAGGAATGGTGCATAGGTGTGTTATATATGGAGCTCCTTAGATGGCAAGGCTTTTTGGAGAATCCCATCCATTTGGCAAGGACATATGGATATAATATTGCAAACTCCAGCACTGACCTTAGGGAGCTCATGGGTTTCAGGTTTCTCTAACTTTCATTATGCTTATTCTTATGGGAACTTCTAGTTTTGCCTTGTTAGTAGATGCCTGAGTTTACTGGGAACAAAAGCCTCTACAGAAAAACCAAATTTCTCTGATCTGTTACAGAAATCAGTTTTTCCAGTTGTCCCTGGCTGCCTTTGCAGTCATCCTGAATAAGAGGAGAAACTCTCCAAGGTTAATGCTTCTTGCTTATTCAATTCCAAAAAGAGACAACTATATTCAAAGAACTTAAGAGCCAAGAAAAAGGTTTCTTTTTTAAATTTTATTTATTTATTACATATACAGTTATCTGCATGCATGCTTGCACACCAGAAGAGGGCACCAGATCTCATTACAGATGGTTGTGAGCCACCATGTGGTTGCTGGGAATTGAACTGAGGACCTCTGGAAGAGCAGTCAGTGCTTTTAACCACTGAGCCATCTCTCCAGCCCCCAAGAAAAAGGTTTCTTAAAAGATGACATTGAAAACCTTATAGGGCCGGGCAGTGGTGGCGCATGCCTTTAATCCCAGCACTCAGGAGGTAGAGGCAGGTGGATCTCTGTGAGTTCAAGGCCAGCCTGGTCTACAAGAGCTAGTTCTAGGACAGCCTCCAAAGCCACAGAGAAACCTTGTATTTAACCCCCCCCCCAAAAAAAAACCTTATAGGAACACAGAAGGAAAAAGAGATAGGGCATAGAAAGTTAGAACACTCAGATGCTTTTCCAATATCAAAGTATCAATAAAGGAATCAAACTCTATGTACACACACACACACACACACACACACACACACATGACATAGAGCAGAGGATTACCAGCCTACAATCTACACCTCCACAGAAGCTAGGAAGCAAGGAGGACCCTAAGAGAGACATACATGGTCCCCCAGAGAAGGGGAAAGGGACAAGATCTCCTGAGCAAATTGGGAGCAGAAGGGGAGGGAGTTAGGAGAAAGAGGAGAGAAGAGGAGGGGAGAGGAAGACATGACAGAGCAGGAAGATCAAGTCAGGGGATGAATAGAGCAGAGCAAGAAAAGAGATTCCATAATAGAGGGAGCCGTTATGGTGTTAACGAGAAACTTGGCATTAGGGAAATCTCCAGGAATCCACAAGGATGACCCCAACTAAGAATCTAAGCAATAGTGGAGGGCCTGCTTTAAATGCCCTTCCCTTATGAGATTGATGACCACCTTATATGCCATCCTAGAGCCTTCATCCACTAGCTGATAGAAGCAGAAGCAGACACCCACAGCTAAGCACTGAGCCAAACTCCTGGAATTGAGTTTGTAGAGAGGGAGGAGTGATGAACAAAGGGGTCAAGACCATGCTGGAGAGACCCACAGAAATAGCTGACCTGAGTAAGTGGGGGCCCAAGGACTCCAGTCTGACAGCTGGGGAACCAGCACAGTATTGAACCAGGCCCCCTGAATGTGGGTGTCAGTTGGGGGGCCTTTGAAGTCTATGGGACTTCTGGCAGGGGAACCAGTATTTATCCCTAGTGCATGAACTGGATTTTTGGAGCCCATTCCCTATGGAGGGATACTCTCTCAGTCTAGATTCATAGGGGAGGGCCTAGGTCCTGACCCAAATGATGTGACGCACTTTGGTGATCCCCCATGGGAGGCCTCACCCCCCTGAGGAGTGGATGGGGGGTGGGATAGGGGTTGGTGGTGGTGGGGGATGGGAGGATGGGAGGGAGAGGGAACTTGTATTGGTGTGTCATATAAGATTGTTTTTAATTTAAATAAAAATTAAGTAAAAAAAGAAACCATCCTGAGTGAGGTAACCCAGACCCAGGAAGACAAGCATGGTATGCACTCACTCATAAGGGGATACCAGACACAAAGCCAAGGATAACCAGCCTTCAGTCTATAACCCCAGAGAAGCTAGGTAACAAGGAGAACCCTCAGAGAACATACATGGATCCCTCTGGGAAGGGGATATAGACAAGATCTCCTGAGGAAATTGGTATTGTGGGGATGGAAAGGGGGGAGAAAAGGAGGGGGGAGGAGAGAAAAAGATGGGGAAAGACAGAGAGGGAGAGCAAGGAAAGAGACATCTTAACAGAGGGAGCCATTATGGGGCTAGCAAGAAACTTGACACTAGGGAAATTCCCAGGAATCCACAAGGATGACCCCAGCTGAGACCCTAAGCATTAGTGGAGAGGGTGTTTGAACTGGCCGTCCTTGTAGTCAGATTGATGACTACCTGTATTATCATCATAGAATCTTCATCCAGCAACTGATGAAAGCAGATGCAAAGATCCACAGCTAAGCCCTGGGCCTAACTCCCAGAGTCCAGTTGAAAGAGGGAAGAGGGAAAATATGAGCAAAGGGGGCAAGACCATTTTGGGGACACCCTCAGAAATGGCTCACCTGAGCTAGTGGGAGCTCACTGACTCCAGACTGACAGTGAGGGAAGCTGCATAGGAACAAACTAGGTTCTCTGAATGTGGTGACAGTTGTGTGGCTTGGGCAGTCTGTGGGGACACTGGCAGTGGGACCAGGATTTACCTCTAGCACTTGAACTGGCTTTTAGGAGCCCATTCTCTTTGGAGGGATACCTTGCTCAACCTAGATACAGAGGGGAAGGCATTGATCCTGACTCAAAGCAATGTGCCAGACTTTGTTGACTCCCCATGGGAAGACTCACCCTTTCTGAGGAGTGGAGGGGTCCAGACCTCCTGGGGTGGGGTGGGGAGGTGAGGGGAGTAGGAGGAAGGGAGGGAGGGAGTGGGAACTGGGATTGGTATGTAAGATGAGAAAAGATTGTTTCAAAATAAAAAATGATAAAAAACACAGGAGGAACCATAAAACAAATATTTTGGCAGACTTATAAATGACAAAAGACCAAAGCCTAGGGTGTGAATACATGGTATTATAATTAAAGGGCTATTGGACACAGGGATGGATGTGACTACAGTCATAGCATCCAATTAGCCTGTTCAGGAGGCAGATATTCAGAAATCCCATCTCAGGTAAAAAAAAGCATGATATGGGGTGAATGTATAAGGCCAGAAGGTCAGAGAGGGAAATTGAGGCCCCGTGTGGCTGACTGTGTAACAGTGAGTCTATGGGGTTGTGATCTGTTGCAGCAATGGAATACCCAGATTAATATTCCTATACTCTCAGAAATGGACCATAAACTGACTCATGTTTCTGGGAAGAAAGGCTCTATAAAAAAGTCACTGACCACTCGGGAGGCAGAGGCAGGCGGATCTCTGTGAGTTTGAGGCCAGCCTGGTCTACAGAGCGGGTGCCAGGATAGGCTCCAAAGCTACACAGAGAAACCCTGTCTCGAAAAACCAAAAAAAAAAAAAAACCAGCCTGTACAAAAACAAGACACAACAGCTGTTCATCTCCCAGAGGTACCAAGAGGTCTACCTTTAAAATGATTAGGTCACAAACCTGTTTGGGTTGGGCAATGGCCTATGACAGAGAAATTACAGGCCTTAGAACAGCAGGTTCAGGAGCAGCTAAACACTCATCACATTGAAGAATCAACCCGCCCTTGGGATTCTCCTGTATTTGTTGTTGAAAAGAAATCTAGAAAATGGAGAAAGCTTACAGACCTGAGAGCCATGAATAAATTCAGCCAATGGGCTCTCTACAGCCTGGAACACCTTTGTCTTCTCTGTTATCTGAAGGATGACCTATTGTACTTATTGATTTAAAAGGATGTTTCTTCACAATACCTTTTCAAGAAAAAGACAGGGAAAATTTGCTTTCACAGTGTCTACTTACAGTAATCCTCAGCCTGTTAAGAGATATCAATGGAAGGTCCTCCACAGAGAGAATGTTAAATAGCCCCACCATGTGTCAATATTTTGTGCAAGAACCATTGGAAATAATTTGTGTACAGTTTCCACAATCTATAATATACCATTATATGGATGCCATTTTATTAGGAGGTTCAAATGTGGATACTTTAGAAAAAATGTTTGAAAAAAATAATGTTTTGCCTCGTTGGGGATTCCAAATTACTCCTGAAAGAATATGAAGAGGAGATTCTATTAATTACTTATGATATAAAATAGGTCTACAAAAATTTGACCTCTTCCCCTATAATGAGACTAATGACTGCCTTATATGCCATCCTAGAGCCCTCATCCAATGGCTGATGGAAGCAGAGGCAGACACCCACAGCTAAACACTGAACTGAACTCTGGAACCCAGTTGTAGAGAGGGAGGAGTAAAGAGCAAAGAGGTCAGGACCAGGCTGGTGAATCCCACAGAAACAGCTGACCTGAACAAGGGGGAGCACATGGACCCCAGACTGATGTCTGGGAGGCCAGTAAGGGACTGACCAGACCTCTGAATATGGATGTCAATGAGGGGGCCTTGGCACTCTGGGGCCTCTGGTAGTGGATCAGTATTTATCCCTGTTGCAAGAAGGGACTTTGAGAGCCCATCCCACATGGAGGGATGCTCTCTCGGCCTGGACACATGGGGGAGGGCCTAGGCCCTGCCCAGGATGATATGACAGACTTTGGGGAACCCCCGTGGAGGGCTCTACCCTCCCTGGGGAGCAGAAGGGGATGAGGTGGGGGACTAGTGGGTGGTTGGGGGGAGGAGAGGAAGAGGGAGAAGGGATTGACATGTGAAGCAGCCTTGTTTCTAATTTGAACTAATGAAAAATTTTTAAAAAAGCCAAAAAAATTGACCTCAAAAGGTACAAATCAGGAGATATTGATTGCAGAATCTTAATAACTTTCAAAGATTTCTAGGAGACATTTCCAACATATGACCCATTATTGGGATAAAAAGTTATGAACTGTATAATTTGTTTTGAATATATTTATTTATTTATTTATTTATACTCATTTTACATATCCATCCCCTCATCCTCCCATCCTCCCATGTTCCCTACCCAACCCTCCCAACCCCCCCATTCCTCCCCAGGGATAGTGAGACCCTCCACCAGGGACCTTCAAAGTCTGTCATATCGTTTGGGGTAGGGCCTAGGCCCTTCTTGCTGTTTCTGGGCTGCACTAGTATCCCTCCATAGCGAATGGGCTCCCAAAGTCCATTTGTGCTCTAGGGTTAAAGACTGGCTTGCTGTTAGAGGAGCCATAGACTGTCTTGGCCTTCTACCTGGCACCCACATTCAGAGGGTTTGGTTTGGTCCAATGCTGTTTCCCCAGCTTTATGACAAGGGTCTCCATGCTATCAGTAGGTCAGGTCCACTGTTTCTGCAGGTCTCTCCATCCCTGTCTTGGCTCCTTTTGAAAGACCCCCAGACCCCTAAGGGCCTCAGGATCCCGAGGAGCCCCCGAGACTCAGAAACCAGACCAAGAGCTGCAAAAGCAAGAGGGTTTATTGAACGAATGCGCAGCTGGGTGTCAGCAATATCGGGAAAGCTGCACACCCCAGCATGGGGTGCAAGCTCCTTATATAGGAAAAAAACGCAGATCAGCATACAGGCAAGGGGCACAAAGTGATTGATTACAAAGTATGATCTCATGTTAGAGTGGTCACCCAGGTGTGACCTGCTTTTCTACAAAGGAAAAACCACAGAATGTACCCTAGAAAGTTCCCGATTGTCTGTTGTCCAGGTGTGACCCTAAAGGATTGTTTGTCTGCCCTCGGGTTGGGGCCAACTTCCTTGCCTGGGCCAAGGCCTGTGGGAAACTTTTTCTCTCAGCAAACTAAAATCTTTCATTCCCCCATTTCTTTTTATGAGGTTTTAATCCTAAAACCTATGGTCCTTTTTGTTGTCTAAGAGCCTGATATTGCTGGGTAAGAACTAGGGCTTGGGTAATGAACAAGCGTTTTCCCTATGTAAGGGAGTTCTTTGTGACTTAGCATTTTAACCAGGGAAAATGGGCGATGTATTCTTTCCCATTCTACTTCCTGCTGACTTTGGGTCGAAGTTAGGGACCCAAGAAGGCTGAAATGCTAGTCAAGAGCAAAAAAAAAAAAAAAAAAAGGGAATTTAGGCAATGGGGAATCCATCAGGAGCTTTTGGTTGGCAGACCCTGTTGCAGAGATAGGGGGTGTCCACATCAGCTGGACTGGTTCACATCCACAGCAAGTCCAGGGCTCACAGTCTTTAGGAGCAGGCTGTAATCAGCAACTGATATTTGTCTGCCAGAAGTGGAAATCTGTTGAGACATGTTTAAACTGGGAACAGAAGTTAAGAAGGACAGGAGTTCCAAGACAAGGGAGAAAATCCCATCCTCAGGAACAAATAGATGGGATAACAAAAGTTGTACTTATCTGGAGTCCTTTTTACCTGTGAGAAGTGGATCCAAGTTTTATGACTTTTGATCCTCTGAAGCCTATACGAACTTTATTATATAATAGGACATAGAAGTTTTGGATATTTTATCATTACTACTCTGTATTGAAATCTACATTGTAGAAAAAGCAGATATTGGGTATCTGTAGAACAGCAGAAAAATATTTGAGTTCTAGCAAATATTACAGATTTGGGTTAGAAGCTTGTATATATTCTTCTGTCCTGGAAGATCCAGGTAGAGATTGAACAGGGGTGCCTTAGGCCTGATGAAAAGCCCTTTTATGTTTATGTCTATATGGCAACCAAAATAAATCTTAAAACCTTGAGCTTGTGACTGAACAATTGGTAGCCACCGCTCTACCAGCTTATTAAAATTTTATTAAATATTAAGCTCTGAATTTTATATTTTAAATTATTTTTATATTATTAAGACATATGTCTTTATTTTTTTAGATCTTTATTTAGGAGCTATATCAAGGCTGACTGATATTGTCAAGCTGACAAAGTTTTGGTTTTTTTTAGCTTCAGAATTCAAAATTATATTCTTGTCCAGCCCCTTCATTTTCTCCATGCAGGTAACCAGTCAGTTTTATTCTCTAGCTGTATTCTTTTAGCATTGTTATATGCATTTACAAGCCATGTCAGCATACATTCTTATTTCTTCATTTCCCCCATAAATGACATAATATTCTATATTACTCATTTAGCAGGTTTTTAATCTCTTAATCTTTAAAAATCTAATAAATTATTGTAATTTTAAATTATTTACCATCTTAAAATAACATTCACATGTGTTGATGAGATTAAACATTTGTCCTTTTCTTGTCATTATTTCTATTATTTATTGCATTGTGAAGTATAGTATAGTACATATTTTTTTAGTTGTTTTATATTTTGAGATCACAATATAATTACATCATTTTCTCCTTCCCTTTTGTTCCTCCAAAACCTCACATACCCCTCTTTGCTCTCTTTCAAATGTATGGCCTCCTTTTCAGTAATTGTTACATGCATGTACATGTATTGTTTCCAGGGCTCCCATTTGGTATTGCAAAACCAATGGATGTGATCTTTCCCCTGTTCAGTCTAGCCTGATTGTCATTGCCATCCGAGCAGAGCTCATGTGGCGGTGAGCGTGTGGCTTAGACTTTATATCTGTACCTTCTGACAATACTAAGTGACAGGATCTAACAGCAAACTCAGTGCTGAGCTCTTTCTTTTCTTTTCTTTTTTTTTTTTTGCAGGCTTTTCAGATTTTATTGCAAAAGGAACATGATTTGAGCTCAATTTCCCAGCAAAAGTCACCAACTCCAAGTCTAATTTGGTGAGAGCTTCTCTGGCTGGGGAGTAGGTTGGTAAATAGATGAGCCTTTCTCAGACCGCTGAGCTCTTTCTTAAGAAATCCTAACCTTCTGTGTGGTTCAGATACATTGTTCTAAACTCACACTTATTTTGAAGTTCAAACTGACAAAGTTATAGCTAGTCTAATCATTAATATTAACAGAAATCTGAGAAGGATAAATTCTGTGTAACTTTTGAATCTGTTAAAAAATGACAGGGTCCAGTCCATGTAAAGTTAGCCATACCAAGTCTCAATAGTGTTGAGGGCAGAAGTAAATCTTTGCCAGGTCCATAAAGTGAGTTTTTTCTCTCTGTGGAAGAGGGGCATGGAAAAGACTGACCTTATTTTGTCTAGGCAAAGGTAGTGCAATCAATTCTCCAGTGTCCTGTAGCCTGTCCACAGTCTGAGCTCGGTCCTGCCTGGCAGCTGGTGTAGCATCTGAGCATCATGCTCACTGGTCAGCGTTGTCACAATCCATGGAGCCCCATAATCTTTTTTAGAGACCTTGGGTCACTGTCAGATAAATTGGAATTCTCTGTCTGATATTATAAACTTTTTAGCTAACATTTTAAATGCCATATTCTGCAGATCTCTGTAGTATTAGAAGTCTGCCTAGGTAAGTCTGGCAACTTGTTAATTTATAAGAATGGCTAGTAACTTGTATTTTTTTAAACATTTTATAACAGGTTAGCAGCTTTTATAAAATTAAGACTTTATATTGTCAGGTTTATCATTATTAATGTAAACATCTGACATACAGGTGGTCCTAGGCTACACTTATAAAAGAGTTTTGTTTTTAAAATTTTAAAGAATTGAGATCCATGGGCTTAGAAGTTATTTTAAGTCCTTTGTTAAATTTAGGTCATTGTTTTACTGTACCATAAGAAATAAACAGCTCAATTTTTTATTAAAATATAGAACTTATGGTTGTGATCTTAAATTTTAGTTCTTTTGATTTAAGCACAAATATTAACAATATAACAGAAGCATAAATATCTTATAACCTTATAAATTTGAACAATTAAAAATCTTTTAATATCTTTTTTGTTTGTTTGTTTTTTTTTCGAGACAGGGTTTCTCTGTGTAGCTTAGGAGCCTATCCTGGCACTTGCTCTAGAGACCAGGCTGGCCTCGAACTCACAGAGATCCACCTGCCTCTGCCTCCTGAGTGCTGGGATTAAAGGCGTGCGCCACCACCGCCCAGTTCTGATTTCTTGATAACCCAAATTTAATGCCTAGAGCTCAGAATTTCCATAAATGACTGGCTGCTGTTAGGATTAGACAGTAAAAATATTTGAACCGCTTATGTTTTGGCTTTTGGCTTATAATAAAATTTACATTTATACCAGAAAACATAGATAGAACTTTTTAACAAGTATATAGAATTAATTTTTGGGGGGGGATATAAATAAAACTTTTAAATGAAAGACCCCCAGACCCATAAGGGCCTCAGGATCCCGAGGAGCCCCCCGAGACTTAGAAACCAGACGAAGAGCTGCAAAAGCAAGAGGGTTTATTGAATGAATGCCCATTTGGGTGTCAAAAATATCGGGAAAACTGCACACCCCAGCATGGGGTGCAAGCTCCTTATATAGGAAAAAACCATAGATCAGCATACAGGCAAGGGGCACAAAGTGATTGATTACAAAGTATGATCTCATGTTAGAGGGGTCACATGTGTGACTTGCTTTTCTAAAAAGGAAAAACCACAGAACGTACCCTGAAAAGTCCTTGATTGTCTGTTGGCCAGACAGGTGTGACCCAAAGAGTGTTGTCTTGGCAATTGCCCCTGTGTAAACCATAGGATGTGCCCGGGGTTGGGGCCAAATTCCTTGTAATGGGTCAAGGCCTGTGAGAAACTTTTTCTCTCTGTGAACTAAAATCTTTCATAAACAGAATTAACCTGGTGTGGTCAAAAATTTTAACCCGTATTATCATTATAAATTTACTATTTGTAGATATGAGAGCCCATAGTAAACAGTTTACATTCTTCTCTGACATTTTTACAACTTTCTGTTGACAAATTTGTGCCTTTTTAGCTGAGACTTGGTACCCCAGGGTCCCTAGCTTCTCCAGCAGAAAAAAAACAATGGAATCTTGAAATTCGCAGGCAAATGGATGGAACTAGAAGAAACCATCCTGAGTGAGGTAACCCAGTCACAAAAAGACAAACATGGTATGTACTCACTCATATATGAATTTTAGACATAGAGCAAATTATTACCAGCCTATAATCCTCTTCACCAAAGAAACTAGGAAACATGAAGGACTCTAAGGGATAAATGGACCCCAGGAATGGGAAGGGGGAACTCCTGAGCTAATTGTGAGCATGAGGGTAGGGGAGAGGGACGTGCCACAATAGGAGCAGGAGAAGAGCAGTAGAGGAGAGGAAATGGAGGAGCAGAAATATTGAGTTGGGGGAAGAATAGAGGAGAGAGAGTAGGATGAGAGATACCACATTAGAGGGAGCCACTATAGGTCAGAGAAGAGATCTGGAACTAGGGAGATCTCCAGAGACCTACAAGGGTGACAGGATCTAACAATCCAGGCAATGGTGGAGAGGATTACCTAAAAGCCCTTCCCTTAAAATGAGATTGATGACTTCTCTTTATGCCATCCTAGAGCCCTCATCTAGTGGCTGATGGAAGCAGAGACAGACATCCACAGATATACACTGACCTGAAATCGGGAATTTAGTTGAAGAGAGGGAGGAATGAAGAATGAAGGGGTCTGTACCAGGTTGGAGAAACCCACAGGAACAGTTGGCCTGAACAAGGGAGAGCACATCGACCCCAGATGCTGTCTGGGAGGCCAATTCATGACTGATCCAGACCCCTGAACATGGATGTCAATGAGGAGGCCTCTGCACTCCAGGGAGCCTCTGGAAGTGGATTAGTATTTTTCCCTGGTGTAAGAAGGGACTTTGAGAGCCCATCCCACGTGTAGGGATACACTCTGGCCCTGGACACATGGGGAAGGGCCTAGGCCCAGCACAGGAAGATTTGGTGGAATTTGCAGAGCCTCCATTGAGGGCCCTACCCTGCCTGGGGAGTGGTGGGTGGATGGGGTGAGGGTAGGTTGGGGGTTGTGGAGGAGGGATTGGGGTGAGGGGAGGGAGAGGGAGAAGGGACTTACATGTGAAACAAGCTTGTTCCCTAACTAGAATAAATAAATTTTAAAAAATTTGTTCAATTACAATGAACATCTACTTTTATGATGGAAAAAAAAAACCAAACAAGTGAAGGAAGCACTCGAAACAGTTCAAGGCATGAAAGCTGAAATAGACACAATAAAGAAAACACAGAATGAGGCAATGCTGCAAATAGAAAGGCTGGATAAAGGATCAGGAAATAAAGATGTGAGTATAACCAATAGAATTCAAGAGATGGGAGAGAGAATCACAGCTATTGAAGACTCACTAGAGGATATACATTCATCAACCAAAGAAAACCTCAAGTCCAACAAATCCCTAACACAAAATATCCAGGAAATATGGGACACCGTGAAAAGAACAAACCTAAGAATAATAGGTATAGAAGAAGGTGAAGAAACACTGCTCAAAGGTACGGAAAACATATTGAACAAAATCATAGAAGAAAACTTCCCCAACCTACAGAAGGATATGCCTATGAAAGTACAAGAAGCTTACAGGACACCAAACAGACTGGACCACAAAAAGAAGTCCCCCCGACACATAATAATCAAAACACCAAATCTACAGAATAAAGAGAAAATATTAAGAGCAGCAAAGGAAAAAGGCCAAGTAACATATAAAGGCAAACCAATCAGAATCACACCCGACTTCTCAATGGAAACTCTGAAAGCCAGAAGGTCTTGGATAGATACCCTACAAGCACTAAGGGAGCATGGATGTCAACCCAGACTACTGTACCCAGCAAAACTTTCAATCACTATAGATGGAGAAAACAAGATATTCCACGACAAAAACAGATTTAAACAATACATATCCACAAATCCAGCACTACAGAAGGCTCTGGAAGGAAAACTCCAACCCAACGAATATAACTAAACTCACAAAAACACTGGCAATAGATAATCTAATGTTACCAAACACAAAAAGAAACAGGAGGGCAAAATCCACATGCAATGATACCACCAACAATAAATCCAAAACAAAGAAGAACCAATGAACAATGAACATTAATATCCCTAAATGTCAATGGTCTTAACTTACCCATAAAAAGATATAGGCTAACAGAATGGATACGAAGACAGAATCCATCCTTCTGCTGTTTACAAAAAACATACCTCAACTTCAAAGACGGTCGATACCTCAGAGTAAAAGGATGGGAAAAAATGTTCCAATCAAATGGGCTCAGGAAACAAGCTGGGGTAACAATCCTAATATCTAACAAATTAGACTTTAAACTGAAAGCAATCAAAAGAGATGAAGAAGGGCATCTCATACTCATCACAGGAAAAGTCCATCAAGATGAAGTCTCAATCCTGAACATCTATGCCCCTAATACAAAAGCACCCACATTTGTAAAAGAAAAATTACTAAAGCTCAAGCCACACATAAAACCACACACACTTATAGTAGGAGACTTCAACACCCCCCCTTACACCATTGGACAGAACCACTAGACAGAAACTTAACAAAGAAACAAAGGATCTGACAGAAGTTATGACACAACTGAGCTTAACAGATATCTATAGAACATTCCATCCAAACACAAAAGAATATACCTTCTTCTCAGCTCCACATGGAACCTTCTAAAAAATTGACCACATAGTTGGCAGCAAAGCAAACCTCCACAGTTACAAAAGTATTGAAATTACCCCCTGTATCTTATCAGACCACCATGCATTAAAGCTAGAATTCCACAACAATACGAATGCAGAAAACCTACATTCCCGTGGAAAATGAATAACACCCAATTGCACCATTCCTGGGTTGAGGAAGAAATAAAAAAAGTAATTAAAGACTTCCTAGAATTTAATGAGAATGTAGTCACAACATACCCGAACTTATGGGACACCCTGAAAGCAGTGCTAAGAGGGAAGTTCATAGCACTAAGTGCCCATATGAAGAAACTGGAGAAAAGTCACATTAGAGAACTGACAGAACAACTGAAAGCTTTAGAGCAAAAAGAAGCAAACACACCAAGGAGGAGTAGACGCCAGGAAATAATCAACCTGAGAGCCGAAATCAACAAAGTAGAAACTAGGAAAACAGTACAAAGAATCAATGAAACAAAGAGTTGGTTCTTTGAGAAGATCAATAAGATAGACAAACCTCTAGCCAAACTAACCAAAAGGCAGAGAGAGAGCATGCTAATTAACAAAATCAGAAATGAAAAGGGGGATATAACAACGGACACTGAGGAAATCCAGAGAATCTTTAGGTCATACTTTGAAAACCTGTACTCCACAAAATTGGAAAATCTAAAGGAAATGGACAGCTTTCTGGATAAATATCACTTACCAAAATTAAATCAAGATCTGATAAACAGTTTAAATCAACCTATAATCCCTAATGAGATAGAAGTAGTAATCAGCCTCCCAAACAAAAAAAGTCCAGGGCCAGATGGCTTCACTGCAGAATTCTACCAGAAATTCAAACAAGAGATAATTCCAGTGCTCCTCAAACTGTTTCTCACAATAGAAGCAGATGGGATATTGCCAAACTCTTTCTACGAGGCTACAATCACTTTGATACCCAAGCTACACAAAGATATGACTAAGAAAAAGAACTACAGACCATATCCCTCATGAACATCGATGCTAAAATACTCAATAAAATATTGGCCAACCGAATCCAAGAACATATCAGAAAAATCATCCACCATGATCAAGTAGGCTTCATCCCAGGGATGCAAGGATGGTTCAACATACGAAAATCCATCAATGTAATCCACCATATAAACAAACTGAAAAAGAAAAACCACATGATCATCTCACTAGATGCTGAAAAAGCCTTTGACAAAATCCAACATCCCTTCATGATAAAGATCTTGGAGAGAACAGGAATAACAGGAACATATCTAAACATGATAAACGCGATATACACCAAACCAATAGCCAACATCAGTGTAAATGGAGAGAAACTCAAAGCGTTTCCTCTAAAATCAGGAACAAGACAAGGCTGTCCACTTTCTCCATATCTCTTCAATATTGTTCTTGAAGTTCTGGCTATAGCAATAAGACAAGAAAAGGGGATCAAAATGATACAAATTGGAAAGGATGAAGTCAAACTTTCATTATTTGCAGATGACATGATAGTCTACATTAGTCACCTGAAAAACTCTACCAGGGAACTCCTACAGCTGATAAACACCTTCAGCAAGGTAGCAGGATACAAAATTAACTAAAAAAATCAGTAGCCCTACTATATACAGATGATAAATCCAATGAGAAAGAAATCAGGGAAACATCACCCTTCACAATATCCACAAGCAACATAAAATATCTTGGGGTAACACTAACCAAAAAAGTGAAAGACCTGTACAGTAAGAACTTTGAGTCTTTAAAGAAAGAAATTAAAGAAGATGCCAGAAAATGGAAAGATCTCCCATGCTCTTGGATAGGTAGAATCAACATAGTAAAAATGGCAGTCTTGCCAAAAACAATCTACAGATTCAATGCAATCCGCACCAGTTCTTCACAGACATTGAAAGAACAATACTCAACTTTATATGGAAAAATATAAAAAAAACCCAGGATAGCCAAAACAATTTGGTACAATAAAGCGTTTTCTGGAGGCATCACCATCCCTGACTTCAAGCTCTACTATAGAGCCATAGTCCTGAAAACAGATTGGTATTGACACAAAAATACACAGATAGACCAATGGAATCGAATAGAAAACCCTGATATTAACCCATGCACCTACGAACACCTTCTTTTTGACAAAGGTGCTAAATCTATACAGTGGAAAAAAGATAGCATCTTCAACAAATGGTGCTGGCACAATTGGATTTGGACATGCAGAAGATTGCAGATAGATCCATACCTGTCACCATGCACAAAACTTAAGTGCAAATGGATCAAAGATCTCAGCATAAATCCAGCCACACTGAATCTTCTAGAAGAGAAAGTGGGAATTACCCTTGAACAAATTGGCACAGGAGACCGATTCCTGAACATTATGCCAGTAGCACAGACATTGAGGTCTGCAATTAATAAATGGGACCTCCTGAAACTGAGAAGCTTCTGCAAGGCAAAGAACATAGTTAGTAAGACAAAATGACTGCCCACAGAATGGGAAAAGATCTTCACCAACCCCACATCTGACAGAGGGCTGATTTCCAAAATATATCAGGAGCTCAAGAAGCTAGCCACCAAAACACCAAACAATGAAATTTAAAAGTGGGGTGCAGAAATAGAGAATTCTCAACAGAGGAATCTGAAATGGCTGAAAGACACTTAAGAAAGTGCTCAAAATCATTGGCCATCAGAGAAATGCAAAAACAACTCTTAGATACCACCTCATGCCTGTCAGAATGGCTAAAATAAAAAATACCAATGACAACCTATGCTGGAGAGGATGTGGAGAAAAAGGAACACTCCTCCATTGCTGGTGGGAGTGAGAACTAGTAAGACCACTCTGGAAATAAGTATGGCGGTTGCTCAGAAAAATGGCAATCAGTCTACCTCAAGATCCAGCCATTCCTCTTTTGGGTATATACCCAAAAAGTGCATGTTCATACAACAAGGACATATGTTCAACCATGTTCATAGTAGCATTGTTTGTAATAGCCAGAACCTGGAAGCAACCTAGATGCCCCTCAACTGAAGAATGGATTGAGAAAATGTGGTACATTTATACAATGGAGTACTACTCAGCAGAAAAAAGCAATGGAATCTTGAAATTCGCAGGCAAATGGATGGAACTAGAAGAAACCATCCTGAGTGAGGTAACCCAGTCACAAAAAGACAAACATGGTATGTACTCACTCATATATGAATTTTAGACATAGAGCAAAGGTTTACCAGCCTATAATCCTCTTCACCAAAGAAACTAGGAAATATGAAGGACTCTAAGGGATAAATGGACCCCAGGAATGGAAGTGGCATGAACTCCTGAGCTAATTGGGAGCATGAGGGTAGGGGAGAGGGACATGCCACAATAGGAGCAAGAGAAGAGGAGTAGAGGAGAGGAAATGGAGGGGCAGAAATATTGAGTTGGGGGAAGAATAGAGGAAAGAGAGCAGGATGAGAGATACCATATCAGAGGGAGCCACTATAGGTCAGAGAAGAGATCTGGAACCAGGGAGATCTCCAGAGACCTACAAGGATGACACGATCTGACAATCCAGGCAATGGTGGAGAGGATAACCTAAAAGCCCTTCCCCTAAAATGAGATTGATGACTTCTCTTTATGCCATCCTAGAGCCCTCACCCAGTGGCTGATGGAAGAGACAGACATCCACAGATATACACTGAGCCGAAATCGGGAATTTAGTTGAAGAGAGGGAGGAATGAAGATCAAAGTGGTCTGTACCAGGTTGGAGAAACCCACAGAAACAGTTGGCCTGAACAAAGGAGAGCACATCGACCCCTTGCTGTCTGGGAGGCCAGTACAAGACTGATCCAGACCCCTGAACATGGATGTCAATGAGGAGGCCTCTGCACTCCAGGGAGCCTCTGGTAGTGGATTAGTATTTTTCCCTGGTGTAAGAAGGGACTTTGAGAGCCCATGCCACATGAAGGGATGCACTCTGGCCATGGACACATGGGGAAGGGCCCAGGCCCAGCACAGGAAGATTTGGAGGACTTTGCAGAGCCTGCGTTGAGGGCCCTACCCTGCCTGGGGAGTGGTGGGTGGATGGGGTGAGGGTAGGTTGGGGGTTGTGGAGGAGGGATTGGGGTGAGGGGAGGGAGAGGGAGAAGGGACTTACATGTGAAACAAGCTTGTTTCCTAACTTGAACTAATAAATAAATAAATAAATAAATAAATAAAAGATGAAATGACAAAGAAAAAAAGATTATTTTTGTCATATTGTATATTTGTTTCTATTTTTGTTTAAGACATTTTGTATATTGATACAAATTAAGGACATTTTTGTCATATTGCACTATACATTTCTACCTCTGATTAAGGTAGTTTTGTATATTGTCACAGTTTTGAGGTCATTGTCCTTATACTGTACATCTGTTTACAAGTTGTTCATTTTTATAATATGAAGCTTTAGGATTTAAGCTATATAGGTTATAAGGAGTTAAAAGTCAATAGTCACCTATGTTTGTCATTCTTTGTTTGTTTCTTTAGATACACAAAAACATATTCTGTATAGATAGGTCATCTTCCAACACTTCAAAGACCTATAGAATATGGCATTTAAATGTTTTAATAACAGAATTCTGTCGACATGAGACAAGTCTGCTCCTGGCAGCACTGGTCTACTCCTGAGAAGAGAAGACGATGGGAGCGCTAACTCTATTATTTGTTGTTTGGTGTCAGTGTGATGGGAAAGTGTGGGGCTTAACTGAAGTCCTGTCTGGGGTAGTATGTGAATCTGGACCATCTAAGCCAGCAGTTTTGAAGCTGTTCTGGATGTAGAATTTTGAGGAAACTAACAGAGGCATTCTGAGAGGCTGGGTCACCTGGTCTACTTGTCTTTTTGGTGTTTGGTCCTTCTCCCTCTGAAAATAAAAACTTTTAAAGGTTAACATGCATATCTGCATTAATACAAGTATGGAATGTGTGGTGTTCTCAAGTCAGTTAAACATTTTTTGTTCTATGCTTGAGTAGGTAAATGGCATCTGTTAATGTTATAAGTCCATTTGGACCATATAACCAAACCTCTATTCATGACATATAAAGGATGACATGTAATAATAAGTCATGACGACCCTATAGCTAACAAGATGTATCATGTTTCATCCAGTCTGAGAAGTGTTCCTATGTTGAAGGATCAGTAAATATGTTACCTGTCCTGTAGTCTTTTTTATGACTGTAGACAAGGTTTTCAGGAGGTCTCCCCCAGTGAAATCTGATCTTCATTAATTTTGAAGAGAATCACAACTTTTTGTTTCCTGTGCAAACAAAGGCATAGCCTCTCCCCCAATGCAACATATCTTCTGACTTCCATTTTGAAGTTAAGGCATTTAAAAATATATAAGTTGGTTTAATTTAGCAGTTTCCTTAATTCAATATTTCTCAGAAGCTAGTTTTTTGTACATTACCATTTAAAAAATTCAAAATTAACAAAGTACCACACAGGATCCAGTTGCCCTGTGTATCTGGCTTATTCTTTTTATATAACTTTACTCTCTTTATAGACTTTTTACTATTTTTAAACTTTTTTCTGTGGCTCTCTATACCCAATTTTTACTCTGTTTAAAGTTTTTCTCAGTCTGTACTAAAGCACACTTGTGCCTGCAGACTTCCCTGACCACGTGTGTCAGGCCTTGAACCCACGAACCCGCAATGTGGTTCCAGACATGGGTGCTGGCTGGCTCAAGCCCCCAGGCAGAGGCCGGGAGCTGTATCTCTGTATGCTGAAGCCCACCTGAGAGACCGAGGGACTAGGAATCCATGTCTGGCTCTGTGTTTTTCTAAAGCCTTTTAAAAAGGCTTTCATCTTCTGAGTGGAAATACATGCCCCCACATTGGATGCCACACAGGTGTTGGTCATTGATACATGTATTGTGTATAGTGTATATTTTTGCTGTTGATTAGAGATGGAAATTACGCGTACAGGTAGTGGGCATGGGTAATGGACACAGGCATTTATAGGGAATAAGTACAGGTGGTGAGAGCGGGCACAGGTATTTGCATGTGTATGAGTGTGTGCCAGTGTCACATCTCTGGTGCTGCAACGGTGTCCTGACTTATCAGGAAGCCAGGCTACCTGAAGCTGGGGTGGGCAGCGGCTGGTCTCCCCACGGGATAGAACAAATCCTGCTCCTCTCCTAAGAGAACTATTACAGATGAGCTCTGCTCTGTTCCTTAAGGTAATGTCCTAGCAGAGCGGCTGGGTCTTCCACCCAACATGAACTTCAGCTCCAGCCTGCTAAAGGGGAAGCCGCTGCAGAAATGTAGCAGTCTCCTCTGGCTCCTGTGAAAAGTTGTTACTTTCCCCCCTTGACCTTGCTCAGTACCTCTATGGGAATGTCTCAGAACCCTAAGGGATGCCTCAGCAAGTTCTTCTATTCTGGGCCAGTAAGTGAAGATCTTCACCCAAGACTCTTTGGGAAAGAGATTTATTTGGGAAGAAGGAATCCAGGAGAGTGGCTGTGTCTGCTAGCGTGGGAAAGGACAGCCAGCAACTGAACAGACAGAGGAGCTTATATAGGGCTTCTTAGGGATGGAATTTTCCAAGGGAGGAGTTTTTCTGCTCAGGGATTGGTTAGTTTACCTCTTCAGGGATTGGTTACTTTAGTTGGTCAGGGGCAGAGTTGGCTCTGATTTCAGGGCCCAATTATGTTTCTTTCACTGGCCTTAAAAAAAAAAAGCTTTTTTTTCCCCCTATGGTTTCACGGCTAGGGTGCATTTCTTTCCCTGGCTCTGTTTCTAGAGCCAAAGTGTGTTTCTTTGGCTCTGGTTTCAGATCCTGAGTGTGTTTCTTTCACTGGCTCCGAGATCAGAGTCAGGGGGCTCAGGGATTGGTTGGTTTCCTGTTTCATTTGGTCAGGGGAAAAGTTGGCTCTGGTTTCAGGGCCGAACTATGTTTCTTAAATGGCTTTTTTTTTTTCAGCATTCTGGCTCTAGGTTTGGGGACAGGGCATATTTCTTTCCCTGGCTCTGGCTCCAGGGCTAACCTGTGTTTCTTTGGCTCTTGTTTCAGAGGCAGGGTGTTTTTCTTTGGTTCTGGGTTCAGGGATAAAGTATTTTCCTGGCTCATGTTTAAGATTCAGGGTGTGTTTCTTTCACTGGCTTTGTGTTCATGGTCAGGGTGCTAGATTTTGTGCTCAGGGAATTGGTAGGTTTCTTTGGCTGGCCCTTTTATCCTACAGTATGTGTACAAGTATTGGACATGGGTAAGGTGGTGGGAATGAGTACAGGTATTGTGTATTGGTGTATCTTAGGTTTCTATTGCTGTGAAGCAACATAATAACTGCAGCAGATCTTGTAATGGAAAACATTTAATTATGGTGGCTCACTTAGTTCAAAGGTTTTGGTAGGGAGCTGAGAGTTCTTACATCTTGGCTTCTGTCAGGAGGAAGTGGTCTGAGACACTGGGTGGTATCTTGAGCATGTATGAGCCCTCAGAACTGCCTCCACAGTGACACACTTCCTCCAACAAGACCACACCTTCTCCACAAAGCAACACCTCTTAATAGTGCCACTCTCTTTGGGGGCCATTTTCCTTCAAACCACCACGGATATAAATATTTGGTATGGTTCAGGGGATGGGAATGGGTACAGACATTGGGTATGGGTATAGGTAATTACTGTAGGTACAGCTGGTGGGAACAGATATAGGTATTTTGTATGGGTGCAGATGAAGCAAATGACAACAGGTATTGGGATATTGTGGATACAGGTGTTGTACAGGTGGCTGAAATCGACACATGTTTGTAAATGGATATATGCATTAAGTATGGCAACAAGTTTTGGGGATAAGTACAGGTGGTGAGAATGGGTACAAGTATTAGGTATAGGAACAAGTATTGGGCATGCACTAGGGATTGGTACAGGCTTTAGGTATGGGAACAAGACATGAGAATGGTTATAGGCAATGGGAATTGGTACAAGTGTTGGGTTTGGGTGCTGATGTTGCGTATGCGTGCAAGTATTTGGCATGGTTACAGGTGGTGGAAATGCATATAAGGGTTGGATATGAGTACAGGTGTTGGCTTTGGGTATAAGTATTAAGTATGGATTAGGAAAATGGTATGGTTACGGTATTTGGCATGAGACGGTGGAGTAATGGATACAGATATTATTTGGGGACCAGCAATGTTTAAGGGTACAGGTGGCGAAATGGGAACAAGTATTGGGTAAGAGTTCAGATATTTGCCATAAGTACAGGTGTTGGGGTACAGGATTGCCATAAGCAGAGGATTGGGTTCTGGGTGCAGGGATTAAGTATGGGTACAAGCATTGGGCACAGGCACAGTTTTTATATATATATATATATATATATATATATATATATATATATATTGTGACACAGGTGCAGGTATAAATACCCTGGGTAAGACTACAGGTTGTGGGTACGGTGTGGGTCTTGGCTGTGGGCATGGTAATGAAAATGTGTATAAGTATTGGGTATGGGTGTATCTAGTGGGAATAGGTATAGGTACTTGGGATGGGTAGAAGTGGCAGGCATGGGTATAATTGGTTTGAATGTACAAAGATATTGGGTACTGTGGTGGGTTGAATGTAATTGGCCCCCATAATCTCATAGGGAGTGGCAGTATTAGGAGTTGTGGCCTTGTTGGAGTAGGTGTGGTCTTGTTTGAGGAAGTGTGTCACTGTTGGATTGGGCTTTGAGGTCTCTTTTACTCCAGATTTACTCAGTGTGACACTCAGTTGACATCCTGTTGCCTATAGGATATGAGACTCTTAGCCACTTCTCCAGCACCACCTCTGCCTGTATGCCACCATGCTTCCCACCATGATGATAACAGACTGACCCTTTGAACTGTAAGCCATCACTTCAATTAAATGTTTTCCTTTTTTAGAGTTGCTATGGTCATGATGTCTCTTCCCAGCAATGTAAACCCTAACTGAGACAGGTATGGTTACAGAAATTAGGTGTGGGTATTGTTTTATGTATGGTTACAGGTGATAGAACGGTGTCAGTTTGGGTATGGGTGCAGGTAGTAGGTGTGGTGGCAGAGGGTGCCGGGGTTGGCTATGGATACAGGTGAAGGGTTTGGTTACAGGTGTTGTAAATGGGTATATGTATTGGCATGGGAACAAGTATTGTGTATGTGGACAGGTATGGAGACAGGTGTGGAGAAAGGTATGGGTACAGGAACTGGTTGTGGCTCCAGGTCGTGGGAAGGTGCACAGGTGTTGGATTAGGGTCAGGTGGTGGAAGGATGTAGAGAGGAATAGGGTAGGGTACGGCTGTAGGACCTGGACCAGCAGGTCATTCTGAGGGAGATCAGAAGATAAAGAGAGTAGAAGAGAGAGAAGATAAAGTTTGTGATCAGGAAGATTTGCTGCTATGTCTTATGCCAAGCAAAATTATTAACACTAAAACATCTTATATACTATTTTCAGGGAAGAAATGGGACAAAGTTGTCAAGAAGCTAATCTCACAGTGCCACACAGGGGAACACAGAGTATCTCAAGAACATTGCAAAGGGAGCACCCCGAGGCCTTGGGACTGATAAGCATAGCCTCTCAGGGTGGCAAGTGTTGGATTCTCAGGTCCCAATGTCACAGCTCCCCCAAGGCCCTGGCTCTAGGCTGTTAGTGGCTCTGTCAAGCTTGTTCCTGGTTTTGAGAAGGAGCTATGCTCCCCCTTCATGCGTGAGGGCCTCAGGGCCAACCTTGGTTGTCCAGCTCACAATAGGTGTGGGTGGAGGAAATGGGTACAGATAGTGGGTATTGGCACAGGGATTACATATTAATAGACATATTGCATACGAGAGCTGGAGGCAGGAATCAGAACAAGTGTTAGAAATGGGCACTGGTACTAAATATGGGTAGAGTTCATGGGTATGGGCACTGGTATTGGGTGTGGGTGCAAGTACTCTGAATGGGTACCTGTTGGGATATTTGATCACATTGTGAATCCTAAGTTTGCATTTGCATTAATTAAATACAATTAACATGGGTCAGAAGGCTGAGCTAACAACCAGTAGACAGAAAGTAATCACAGAGCATCAGAGGGCATGAGAGAGAGAGAGAGAGAGAGAGAGAGAGAGAGAGAGAGAGAGAGAGAGAGAGAGAGAGAGAGAGATGCACTATTAGTTGCAGGGAGGGATTGAGTGGTGCAGGTTTTCCTGGCTTGGTGATGGCTTGGTGAAGCAGAAGCACAGGTCTTTTGGAGATGCCGGCAAGGAGAGAAAGTTAGCTAGGTGCTACACAACGTCTCTGAGCTGGTTTTCACCTCAGCCTTTGTATCTTGAGTCTTATTTATAAACAGAATGATAGAGATTGAGTTAAAAATACCCCAGTTTCAGCAACAGTGCCTGCGGGAGCAGAATTCCGGCCAGGCTGTGGCTTGAGCGGCCAGATCACTGCTAGAGAAGCAGGCAGGTAACCGTGGAGTTGCAATTGCTGGCTGAAATAGCAGTAGATTAAGGTGCAGCTATTGTGTTGATGGTAAAACATTTGGTGCTCTGACATGTGGCATGGCCACACAGACAAAGTCATGCCAGCCAGCTGGCTCTGCCACAGCTGCTGTCTGGACTCCCTCATGCAAGTACTTGCAGCAGGTGGCTGAGACTCCAGAAAGCAGTCTTGCTTGGAAGTTGTGGGAGGGGCTTGAGTCCATTGCCCACACCAAGGACAAACTATTGATAAAATACAAGCTTTAGAAAGACTCATCCTGAGTGAGGTAACCCAGTCACAAAAAGACTAACATGGTATGTACTCACTCATATATGAATTTTAGACATAGAGCAAAGGATTACCAGCCTATAATACTCTTCACCAAAGAAACTAGGAAATATGAAGGACTCTAAGGGATAAATGGACCCCAGGAATGGAAGTGGCATGGACCCCAGATGCTGTTAGGGAGGCCAGTACAAGACTGATCCAGACCCCTGAACATGGATGTCAATAAGGAAGCCTCTGCACTCCAGGGAGCCTCTGGCAGTGGATTAGTATTTTTCATACTGGGGAGAAGCCTTATGATTGTGATCAATGTGGTAAAGCCTTTGCATGTCACAGTAATCTCCAAATACATAAAAGAGGCCATACTGGAGAGAAACCCTATGAATGTACGCAATGTGGCAAAGCCTTTTCACAACACAGTCATCTTCAAGTTCATAAAACAATTCATTCTGGAGTGAAACCTCATGTTTGTAATAAATGTGGGAAAGCTTTTACACATCATGCTAATCTTCGAAGGCATAAAATAACTCATACTGAAGTACAAGGCTATAAATGTAATCAATGTGAGAAAGCTTTTTCACAAGTGAGTCTTTTCCAAGTTCATAAAACAACTTATCCAGGAGAGAAGCCCTATGAATGTAATCATTGTGGGAAAGCCTTCACCTGCCGTAGTTATCTTTAAAGGCATGCAAGAATTCATATTGGAGAATAAATCTATGATTTTCCTCACTGTTATAAAGACTTTGCATTTCACCCTGGTCTTTGAATCCATGAAGCGTTCATCCAAGAGGAAAACCTGCAGTATGTAATAAATTTGTTAAAGCCTTCCTATGTCATGGTAGTCATTGAGGATATGAAAGAACTGAGACTCTAGGGGATTTGGTATAATATTTAGTCAACAAACTTACATTTAGTTACCCAGATTATTCTGAAGAAAAACTGACAAATGTTAACAATCTATTCAGGCATTATAATGTCTGTATTTTGTTTGCAACTACAACCTCATGGATAAAGGCCCCATGTATTTATTTAGTAAGGCAAACCTTTTAGTTATTATGCTTCTCTTCAATTGCATGAAGTAAGTCATTCAGAGTAAAATATTATGGTTGTGTACTAGTTTTTTTTTCTCTTTCCATGATAAAACACAGTGTCTAAGGCAACTTTAAAAGAGCTTAATTTGGCTTATGGCTCCAGAGTGAAACAGGCAACAAGTGATAGACATGATAGCTAAAGCAGGAAGCTAAAGATGACATCCTCAGCCCAAAGCATGAAGCAGAAAATGGGAACCGATGTGGTGTCAGGATTTAAAATCTCAAAACCCACCACCAGACTTCCTCTACAGGGTGCCGTTTTCTCAACTTTTCCAAATGATACCAACAACTGAGAAGTATTGATTCTATGACTTTAGAGCCTACATGCTTATTTTCTGTTATATGAAACAACTCATGATAAAGAAAATTTCTGTCGTTTGGTCTTTATATGCCTCAACTTCTGGGTTATAAGAATGAATGCTTACCTAATAAAAATAGCAAGAAGTGAAAAATGTTTGTTTAGTGATTCATTTTATTTGGTTATGTCTGTGTTTTTGGATATATGCACATGCTTGATGGTCTTCAAGAAGGATGTGCCTTGTAGTCATCGGGTTAGGGTTAAGGTTAGGGTTAGGGTTAGGAACTACAGGAAACTGTAAAAAATCTCTCCTGGATTCTGGGCATGAACTTATCTTAATTGCTTAGGACTATCTTGAGCCCTGTAAATATTTAAAAACCTTTATATATCATCTTGATATTAGGATATAGGCAAGAATTCATACATGAGAAAAATGTTGTTCATGCAAACAATATGGTAAAGACTTTAGACATCCAGACAGGGTCCAAGTCTCACAGACTATTCTAGCCAGGACTTCAGATGATCCTGAGCTTTCTCATTTCACAGAGACTGGACAACAAATGTTATGGCTATTTATCCCAGGACTTGATCTTTATCTTAATTTCCTCAGGGTCCCCTAAAGATGCCAGTACCAACTGACAACAGAAAGCAGTCCAGAGAACACAATACCCACATTCCCAAGAGGTGGGGTTGGTGTTTTTTATTCCATTGGTTATGGATATTTGTCATCATTGGGGGGGGTTGGTTGCAAATTCTCATTTGTCGTGGTAAGGAAAGAAACTAAACAAGGAAGGTTACATTCAAGCATCTCTTTCTGAAAAGCAAAGGGGGATATAGGGACAGCTGGGTGGTGGTGCAGAGCTTTAATCACAGCATTTGAGACACCGAGGCAGGTGGATCTTTGTGAATTCAAGGCCAGGCTCATCTACAGAGCGAGTTCCAAGACAGATAAGGCTGATGTACAGAGAAACCTTGTCTCAAAATAAGAGGAGGAGGAGGAAAAAGAAAAAGGGGATATAGGAATTATAGGGTAAAAGATAGATTATTGAATTTACTTTTAGCTAAAAGGTAACTATTAAAATCAAATATTTTAAGCTGGTATGGATTTTTCTAAATTGATACAAAGTTGAGGTTATTTTTGTTACACTGTGTATGTTTATACTCAATGTGTTGTACCTATGTACCTATTGTACCTCATTTAACAATGCAATGTAAATTTATAGTCCTTAAAAGCTATTTAGGATAATAAAGGAATACAGGTTAGGAGTTAGTCATCTATAACAAACAAACTCATACCCATGTTAGGTATATTTTCAAGGTCAAGCAGAGATATATTTTAAATAAATAGATGATCTTCAAACACTAAAAGAGCATGACATTTGAAATATTTTAATAACAAAAGGCTTTTCATTACAGTGAGACATGTTTACTTCTGGCAACACCATTTTACTTTAAAAAAAAAAAGATGATAGGCATCAAAGAGCCTCCATATGGAACTATGGAACTTGATTTCTTGGTGGCAAGAGTTAGCCACTGGGCAAAGAAACTGACCTTCCCTTGACTGCTGACAGTATGCTTATGAAACTGAACAAACAGAGCACAAAAGAATGCAACTACTGTACTTTGCAAAGACAAGGTGCGACAGTCCTGTAAACTTACTGGTTCACAGAAAAGTCTGTCACATATTCTAGGCCTGTTGACTGAATATGGATGCCCAGACATTGCAGAGAGATCCTGGATGGCTGTCCAGGCAGCCAAGTACTTTTGTCATGTCTTATCATTTTAGAAGTTGCTTCCTCTGTACTTTCTGTTTATTCAGGCAATATTATATCCTCAGATCTTGGATGGGTTGAAGACTAATAATTATAGTTACAGTTTTCCTTTGTTATGATAGAAAGTGAATTATGTATAAAACTTTGTTCTCAACTAAGATTGGATGGATACTAGAGTATTTTCTCCAAAATTGCCAAAAGAAAGACTAAACGTTGCAAATATAATTGTTTTTATTCTATGTAATTTTCCTGTATTAGAGTTAAAGCCTTTGCTTTTTATTTAGACAAAAGTAGGTAAATTTGTGGAATAATCATTCTGTACACTGAAAATGTGTCACTCTGATTGAGTTAATAAAAAGTAAATGTTCAATAGCTTGGCAGGATTTCTGGGCAAGGAAGTTGCTGGGGCAAAGAAGGCTTAGATACCAGCAGATAAAGAGCAAGCAGCATGGGAAGTATAGTGTAAAGGTAACTGGTCACATGAAAGAACATGGATGAAAATATTTGGGTTAATTTAATAAGTGCTAGTTAGAAACCACACTAAACTATTGTCTGAGACTTTATAATTAATACTAAGCCTCCATGTCACATTTTTTTGTGAGCAGTCAGCCTAAAGAAAGAAATGTATGTATAGTCTCCTATTAAATTGTAAACATATTGTCATTCAAGTATAGGGAAACACAGGATAAATTGATTAGCAAATAGTACTTGCACATAAATATATTTATACTGTCATGTTTTTTTGGGTTGAGTTAGTTAATTCTGAGCATGCTATACTTCTTTGTAACTTTTTCTCAGAACCACAAATGAATGCCAGAGAATTGTCTCAATGCCTAAGTTGGTTGCTAGTAAGCCCGATGACCTAAGTTCAAGCACTGGGAAATCCATATTACCCCTAAAAGTTTTCCTGTTATTTTCACACTCGGGATGTGTCTTATGCACAGCCAAACACTAGCACATACAAAAATAAGTCTTAATCCAGAATAAGACAAGTGAGGTCATTTGCAGCCATACTTGACTTCTTACATTGATCCCTAGGACTCACATAGATGAAGTACTAATTGGCAGCTGTAAGTTGTTTTGTGTTATATGCACACCTGGCACAAGTATATACACAGAGTTAAAACACTTTAATATTTTGACATTAACCATGTTCATAGCAGTATTATTTGTAATAGCCAGAACCTGGAAGCAACCTAGATGCCCCTCAACTGAAGAATGGATAGAGAAAATGTGGTGCAGTTGCACAATGGAGTACTACTCAGTAGGAAAAAAAAACAATGGAATCTTGAAATTTGCAGGAAAATGGATGGAACTAGAAGAAATCATGCTGAGTAAGGTAACCCGATCACAAAAAGACAAACATGGTGTGTACTCACTCATATGTGGATTTTAGACATAGTGTAAAGGATTACCAGCCTACAATCCACACTGCCAGAGAAGCTAGGAAACAAGGAGGACCCTAAGAGAGACATACATGGTCCCCTGGAGAAGGGGAAAGGCTCAAGATCCCCTGAACAAATTGGGAACACAGGAAGAGGGGGGAGGAAGCTAGGACAATGAGAGGGGGAGAAGAGGAGGGATGCCGAGGACATGAGGGAGCAGAAAGATTGAGTCAGGCAAAGAATAGAAGATAACAAGAATGGAGATGCCATATTAGAAGGAGACATATTAGGTTTACAGAAAAATCAGGCAATAGGGAAATGTCTGGGGATCTACAAAGATGGCACCAGCTAACAATCTAAGCAACAGAGGAGAGAGGCTACCTTAAATGCCCTCCCCTGATAATGAGATTAATGACTGACTTATATGGCACCTGATAGCCCTCATCCAGCAGCTGGTGGAAGTAGAAGCAGTCACCCACAACTAATCACTGAACTGAACTGAACTAGATGCAGAGAAGGACAAGTGAAGAGCAAAGGGGTGCAGACCAGGCTGGTGAAACCCACAGAAACAGCTGACCTGAACATTGGGGAACTCTTGCTCCCCAGACTGGTTGCTAGGATACCAGCATGGGACTGATCCAGACCCCAGGAACATGGGTTTCAGTGAGGAAACCTCGGAAATCTACAGGACTTCCTGTAGTAGTTCAGTACTTATCCCTAGCATAGGTGTGGACTTTGGGAGCCCATTCCACATAGAGGAATACTCCCTGAGCCAAGACACATGGGGGTGGGCCTAGGCCCTATCCCAAAGGATATGAAGACTCTGATGACACCCTATGGAAGGCCTCACCATCCAGGGGGAGCAGAAAGGATATGTGATAGGTAGGGTTTTAATTGGGGGGGGGACAGGAGGGAGAAGGGAACTGGGATTGTCATGTAAAACAATCTTGTTTCTAATTCAAATAAAAAATCTGAAAAAAAAATCAGGTGGATTAATATTAGGGACTTCATTTTGATTACAATGGCCTACCTGTCTGCTTTTATGCTGATACCAAGCTGTTTTCATTACTATAGCTATGTAATAGAGATTGAAGTGGGGGATGGTGATGCCTCCATAATTTCCTTTATTGTTCAAGATATTGTTATTTTGCTTCTCCTGGGTTTTATGTTTCTCCATATGAAGTTGAGTATTTTTCTTTCATAGCCTGTGAAGAATTGTGCTGTGATTTTGGAGGGGATTGCATTGAATCTCTAGATTGCTTTTCTTAAGACTTCCATTTTTACTATGGTAATCCTACCTATCCAACACCACGGGAGATCTTTTCATTTTCTGATATCTTCTTTTATTTCTTTCTTTAGAGACTTACAGATCTGGTCATACAGTTCTTTCATTAGTTTGATTACAGTTACCCCAAGCTATTTTATGTTGATGGTGACTATTGTAAAATGATATGTTTCTGTCATTTCTATATAGGAGGACTACTGACTTTTTTGAGTTAATCATGTGTCCTGCCACTTTACTGAAGGTGTTTATTACCTGTAGGAGTTTTCCCTGTAGAAAATTTCAGGTCACTTAAATAAACTATCATATCATCTGCAAATAGTGAAAGTTTGACTTCTTCCTTTCCAATTTGTATCCCCTTGATCTCCTTTTGTTGTCGTATTGCTCTAGCTAGAAGTTCAAGGACAACATTGAATAGATACAGAGTGGACAGCCTTGTCTTGTTCCTGATTTTAGAGGAATAGCTTTGAGTTCCTCTCCATTTAGTTTGATGTTGGCTGTTGGTTTGTTGTATATTGCTTTTTATCATGTTTAGGTATGTTCCTGTTATTCCTGTTCTCTCCAAGATCTTTATCATGAAGGGATGTTGGATTTTGTCACAGGCTTTTTCAGCAACTATGAGATAATCATGTGGTTTTTCTTTTTCAGTTTGCTTATATAAGTGGATTACATTGATAGATTTTCATATGTTGAACCATCCTTGCATCCCTGGGATGAAGCCTACTTGATTGTGGCGGATGATTTTTCTGATGTGTTCTTGGATTCATTTTGCCAGTATTTTATTGAGTATTTTTGCATTGATGTCCATGGGGGATATTGGTCTGTAGTTCTCTTTTTAGTTGTGTCTTTGTGTGGCTTGGGTACCAAGGTAATTGTGGCCTCATAAAAAGAGTTTAGCAATGTCCCTTCTGCTTCTATTGTGTGGAACAATTTGAGGAGTATTGGTATTAGCTTTTGTTTGAATTTCTGGGAGAATTCTGCAGTGAAGCCATCTGGCCCTGGGCTTTTTTTGGTTGGTAGACTTTTGATGTCTGCTTCTATAGCATTACGGGTTATAGCTCTCTTTAAGTTGCTTATGTGGTCTTGACTTAATTTTTGTAAGTGGTTCTATCCAGAAATTTCTCCATTTCCTGTAGATTTTTGAATTTTTGTGGAGTACAGGCTTTCAAAGTATGACCTAACAATTCTCTGGATTTCCTCCAGTGTCTATTGTTATATCCTCCTTTTCATTTCTGATTTTGTTAATTGGCATACTCTCTCACTGCCTTTTGGTTAGCTTGGATAGAGGTTTGTTTATCTTGTTGTGTCCCATAAGTTTGGGTATGTTGTGTCTACATTCTCATTAAATTCTAGGAAGTCTTTAATTTCTTTTTTTATTTCTTCCTCAACCCAGGAATGGTGCAATTGGGTGTTATTCATTTTCCATGCAAATGTAGGTTTTCTGCAATTCCTATTGCTGTTGAATTATAGCTTTAATGCATGGTGGTCTGATAAGATACAGGGGGTTATTTCGATACTTTTGTAACTGTGGAGGTTTGCTTTGCTGCCAACTATGTGGTCAATTTTTTGAGAAGGTTCCATGTGGTGCTGAGAAGAAGGTATATTCTTTTGTGTTTGGATGGAATGTTCTATAGATATCTGTTAAACCCAGTTGTGTCATAACTTCTGTCAGATCCTTTGTTTCTTTGTTAAGTTTCTGTCTAGTGGTCCTGTCTAGTGGCATAAGGGGGGTGTTGAAGTCTCCTACTATAAGTGTGTGTGGTTTTATGTATGGTTTGAGCTTTAGTAATGTTTCTTTTACAAATGTGGGTGCTTTCGTATTAGGGGCATAGATGTTCAGGATTGAGACTTTATCTTGATGGACTTTTCCTGTGATGAGTATAAAACACCCTTCTTCATCTCTTTTGATTGCTTTCAGTTTAAAGTCTAATTTGTTAGATATTAGGATTGCTACCCCAGCTTGTTTCTTGAGCCCATTTGATTGGAAAACTTTTTCCCATCCTTTTACTCTGAGGTATCGCCTGTTCTGGCTATAGCAATAAGACAAGAAAAGGGGATCAAAGGGATACAAATTGGAAAGGATGAAGTAAAACTTTCACTATTTTCAGACGACATGATAGTCTACATTAGTGACCCAAAAAACTCTACCAGGGAACTCCTACAGCTGATAAACACCTTCAGCAAGGTAGCAGGATACAAAATTAACTCAAAAAAATCAGTAGCCCTACTATATACAGATGATAAATCCAATGAGAAAGAAATCAGGGAAACATCACCTTTCACAATATCCACAAGCAACATAAAATATCTTGGGGTAACACTAACCAAAAAAGTGAAAGATCTGTACAATAAGAACTTTGAGACTTTAAAGAAAGAAATTAAAGAAGATACCAGAAAATGGAAAATCTCCCATGCTCTTGGATAGGTAGAATTAACATAGTAAAATGGCAATCCTGCCAAAAGCAATCTACAGATTCAATGCAATCCCCATCAAAATCCCAACACAGTTTTTCACAGACATTGAAAGAACAATACTCAACTTTATATGGAAAAATAAAAAAACCCAGGATAGCCAAAACAACTCTTTACAATAAAGGACCTTCTGGAGGCATCACCATCCCTGACTTCAAGCTCTACTATAGAGCCATAGTTCTGAAAACAGATTGGTATTGGCACAAAAATAGACTGATAGACCAATGGAATCAAATTGAAAACCCTGATATTGACCCATGCACCTATGGAGACCTTATGTTTGACAAAGGTGTTAAATCTATACAATGGAAAAAATATAGCATCTTCAACAAATGGTGCTGGTACAATTGGATTCGGACATGCAGAAAATTGCAGATAGATCCATACCAGTCACCATGCACAAAACTTATGTGCAAATGGATCAAAGAACTCAGCATAAATCCAGTCACACTGAATCTTCTAGAAGAGAAAGTGGGAATTACCCTTGAACAAATTGGCACAGGAGACCGCTTCCTGAATATTACTCCAGTAGCACAGACACTGAGGTCTGCAATTAATAAATGGGACCTCCTGAAACTGAGAAGCTTCTGCAAGGCAAAGGAAACAGTCAGTAGGACAAAACGACCACCCACAGAATGGGAAAAGATCTTCACCGATCCCACATCTGACAGAGGACTGATTTCCAAAATATATAAGGAGCTCAAGAAGCTAGCCACCAAAACACCAAACAATGAAATTAAAAAGTGGGGTGCAGAACTAAATAGGGAATTCTCAACAGAGGAATCTGAAATGGCTGAAAGACACTTAAGAAAGTGCTCAAAATCATTGGCCATCAGAGAAATGCAACTCAAAACAACTCTGAGATACCACCTCACGCCTGTCAGAATGGCTAAAATCAAAAATACCAATGACAATCTATGCTGGAGAGGATGTGGAGAAAAAGGAACACTCCTCCATTGCTGGTGGGAGTGCAAACTTGTAAGACCACTCTGGAAATCAGTATGGCGGTTGCTCAGAAAAATGGGAATCAGTCTACCTCAAGATCCAGCCATTCCTCTCTTGGGTATATACCCAAATAGGGCATGTTCATACAACAAGGACATATGTTCAACCATGTTCATAGCAGCATTGTTTGTAATAGCCAGAACCTGGAAGCAACCTAGATGCCCCTCAACTGAAGAATGGATAGAGAAAATGTGGTACATCTATACAATGGAGTACTACTCAGCAGAAAAAAGCAATGGAATCTTGAAATTCGCAGGCAAATGGATGGAACTAGAGGAAACCATCCTGAGTGAGGTAACCCAGTCACAAAAAGACAAACATGGTATGTACTCACTGATATATGAATTTTATACATAGAGCAAAGGATTACCTGTCTATAAGGCTCTTCACCAAAGAAACTAGGAAACATGAAGGACCCTAAGGAATAAATGGTCCCCAGGAATGGAAGTGGCATGAACTCCTGAACTAATTGGGGACATGAGGGTGGGGGGGGGAGGAGCTGCAACAATAAGAGCAACAGAAGAGGAGAAGAGGAGAGGAAATGGAGGGGCAGAAACATTGAGTTGGGGAAAGAATAGAGGAAAAAGAGCAGGATGAGAGATACCATATCAGAGGGAGCCACTATAGGTCAGAGAAGAGATCTGGAACCAGGGAGATCTCCAGAGACCTACAAGGATGACACGATCTGACAGTCCAGGCAATGGTGGAGAGGATAACCTAAAAGCCCTTCCCCTAAAATGAGATTGATGACTTCTCTTTATGCCATCCTAGAGCCCTCACCCAGTGGCTGATGGAAGAAGAGACAGACATCCACAGATATACACTGAACTGAACTCTGGAACTTAGTTGAAGAGAGGGAGGAATGAAGATCAAAGGGGTCTGTACCAGGTTGGAGAAACCCACAGGAACAGCTGGCCTGAACAATGGAGAGCACATCGACCCCAGATGCTGTCTGGGAGGCCAGTACAAGACTGATCCAGACCCCTGAACATGGATGTCAATAAGGAGGCCTCTGCACTCCAGGGAGCCTCTGGAAGTGGATTAGTATTTTTCCCTGGTGCAAGAAGGGACTTTGAGAGCCCATCCCACATGAAGGGATACACTCTGGCCCTGGACACATGGGGAAAGGCCCAGGCCCAGTACAGGAAGATTTGGTGGACTTTGCAGAGACCATGTTGAAGGCCCTACCCTGCCCTCAACTGGGAGTGGTGGGTGGATGGGGTGGGGGTAGGCTGGGGGTGGGGAGGAGGGATGGGGGGAGGGAGAGGGAGAAGGGACTTACATGTGAAACAAGCTTGTTCCCTAACTAGAACTAATAAATAAATTTCTTTAAAAAGAAAGACTCACTACCGATCCCTGGGAAGACCTTTAAGAAAAGAAGATCACAATGTAGGGTGCTAGGACCCTGTATAGTGCTACTGTGAATGGAAATGAAAAAGTTACATGAGGGGATAAATGACTTGCCTGGGATTATGTCGATTGTAATTACTACAGTTTGGTAATTAATATTTTATCCTTAAAAAGAGGTTTGATCACTGTGCCAAATATGATAATTTGATTGATAAATACAAGCCTTAGTATGTAAAAAGGAACACGCAAGGAGGGCCCCAGGAAGGAGAAATAGTTAAGTTCTCCTGGGTAAACTGGGAAGGGGTAGAAGGGAGGGGATGGGAGATGGGAATTCAAGGAATTCAGAAGGCTGAGTTAGGGAGGGTCTGAGGGGGAGAGCAATGAAAGAGATGTCTGCATAGAGGGAGCCATTATGGGGTTATGGAGAAACATGTTGCTAGGGAAATTCCCAGGAATCCACAAGGATGACCCCTGCTAACACTACTAGCAATAGTGGAGAGGGTGACTGAACTGACCTTCTCCTGTAATCAGATTAGTGGCTGCCCTAATTGTCATCATGGAATCTACACCCCACTCCCAACCCACGAAACCTGATCCCTCGTGTCCAAAACCCCTCCCAGTTTACCCAGGAAATCTCTTCTCTTTCCATTCCCAGGGAAACCTATGCATCTCTCACTAAGAGTAGATTCTATTAATTATTTAGGATATAAGATATATTTACTGAAAATTCAGAAAATTATAGAAAATGTGAAATTAACTACAGAAAGTACAAATCAGCAATTTTTAATGATTTTTAAAAATTGCTGGGAGATATTAACTGGGAACAGCCCACAATTGGATTAACAACTCAAGAACTAATTAATTTATTTCAAAACTTATAAGGTAAAAAGGGTTTAAATAGTCCAAGAAAACTATCAGCTGAGTCTGGGAGAGAATTTGCACTTGAGGCATATGTGGGTCTTCTGGACCCAGAACTTGATTGTATTTTGGTTAGTTTACTTTCTACTCATTCTTCTACAGGAATTCTTATGCAGAGAGGATAGTATCTTAGAACACACACACACACACACACACACACACACACACACACACAACACAAAGGTTTTTTTTTTTTTAAAGAACCGCTTATTTACAAAATTCACTAAACTTCATATTCCAATAACGTATTGTCTATTCTCTGGGAGGAAAACAGCAGACTTCTAAGTGTCAGAACTCCGTGTATTCTTCTGATAAAATTACTTAGCAGATGTGATTTTTCAAAATAGAGCCTATGTTATAATTTGGATTTATAACATATTGATATCATCACAGACTTGAGTTATCTGCATGATTCCAAAGTCTGTAATGAGATTTCTATCACAACAAAAATTCCTCTACGAATTATAAACAGCATTTCCTGCTTTGCTAAATTTTATACATCCGCTTCATGAAGTTTGCCTATGATCACTCCTTTATATCTCTTAAAAACTACATGTTGAGGAAAGTCTTGCAACCCTGCTTGCACAGTGCTTTTCACTCTGTTTTTCTCAGTGTTACGTATTTGACTGTTCCTTCCCAAGTCATTGTGCATGTGTGAAGTTTGATTAGAATTCACTCATGGTTAATGAGGATTTCCCACAGTATTTGCAATTGTAGGGACTCTCTAAAATGTAAATTTCTGACGTTGCCAAAGTCTAGAATGCTCATCATAGTAATTTTCTTCACCATTACAAGGCCTCTCCAGGATGAAATGTTGGATATTGAATAAGGGTTGAACAGTTACTAAAGGTTTTCCCTTATTCCTTTCATTTGTAAGGGTTCTCTCTCATATGAATTCTTTAGTGTTGAAATATCAATAAACAGTATTGAAAGCTATAAGGCAGTGTTTACACTAATCTGAGTTTTCTCTGATGTGAGTTCTGTAGTGTCCAGCGAAGCCTGAAATTTTTAAAGGCTTTGCCCCATTGTTCACATTTGTAGGGCTTTTCTCCAGTGTGAAATCTTGCATGCTGAGAAAGGCTTGAAGTATAATTGAACGCTTTGCTACAGTTTTTGCATTTGTAGGGTTTCTCTCCAGTATGAATTCTTTGGTGTTGAATTAGATTATAACAGTTATTAAAGGCTCTGTCACAGTCTTTGCATTTATAGGGGTTTTCCCCACTATGTATACGCTGGTGTTTCATATAATTTTAACAAACGCTAAAGGCTTTTCCACACACATCACATATATATGGTTTCTCTCCAGTATGAATTCTCTGATGGTAAATAAGGCTTACAGAACAGTAAAAGGCTTTGCCACATTCCTTGCACTTGTAGGGTTTCATACCACTATGGATTCGCTGATGCTTATATAGGTAAGAAGAACAGCTAAACTCCTGGTCACAATTGTCACATTTGTAGAGTTTTGCTGGTGTTGGTGAAGGCTGGAAGAACAGTTAAAAGCTTTGCCATAATCTTTACATTTGTAGGGTTTTTCTCCAGGATGGGTCCTCTGGTGTTTAGAAAGAATTCAGGGAACATTAAAGGCCATGCTGCATTCTTCACATTTGTACGGTTTCTCTCCAGTATGGGTCCTCTGGTGTTTAGAAAGTGTTGAGAAAACATTAAGAGTCTTTCCACATTCTTCACATTTGTACGGTTTCTCTCCACTGTGAATTATCAGATATTTAGAAAGCATTGTGTAGCTTCCCGTTCCACCGACCTGATCCATAATGAGGTGAGTGACCCTCTGCTCTTACCCAACTCCCCTCCAAAGCCCCATTCACCCGGATCTCTTTGGGCCTTCGCCTGCTTGGGATAGGCATGCCCAGGCAGGGAAGAGCTCCCTGAAGCTGGAAACACCCTACTCTTCCTTCCAGTTCCACTGACCTGACACATACGGAGACCTAACTCCTTCAGAGTGAGGAGACTACCAGGAGAGGCAAGAGCATCCATAGCTGCGGACATTGAATCCTGGCCCACCCACACCACTGGGTCACAAGAGGAGATAGAGAGACCCCACCTGAACCCACTGGAAGAAGATATATGGGAAGAAGACAGAAAAAGAACCCATTCAACAACAGAAAGACCAATATGACATCACCAGAATCTAGGGACTCCACACCGGCAAGATCTGAAAAGCCCAACACAGAGGATGAAAAAGAGATGGACCTCAAAAATTATCTCGGCAAGATGATAGAGACCTTTAAAGAGAAAACAAGAAAATTCCTTAAAGAAATAGAAGAAAAAGCAAACAAAAAATTACACAAAATGGAGGAAAAGGCAAACCAAAAATTTCAAGAAATAAAGAATCTAAAGAAACCCAAGAAAAAACAATCAAACAAGTGAAGGAAGCTCTTGAAACAGTTCAAAGCAGGAAAACTGAAATAGACACAATAAAGAAAACACAGAATGAGGCGATGCTGGAAATGGAAAGGCTGGATAAACGATCAGGAACTAAAGATGTGAGTATAACCAATAGAATTCAAGAGATGGAAGAGAGAATCACAGCTATTGAAGACTCACTAGAGGATATACATTCATCAACCAAAGAAAACCACAAGTCTAACAAATCCCTAACACAAAATATCCAGGAAACATGGGACACCGTGAAAAGAACAAACCTAAGAATAATAGGTATAGAAGAAGGTGAAGAAACACTGCTCAAAGGTACGGAAAACATATTGAACAAAATCATAGAAGAAAACTTCCCCAACCTACAGAAGGATATTCCTATGAAAGTACAAGAAGCTTACAGGACACCAAACAGACTGGACCACAAAAGAAGTCCCCCCGACATATAATAATCAAAACCCCAAATCTACAGAATAAAGAGAAAATATTAAGAGCAGCAAAGGAAAAAGGCCAAGTAACATGTAAAGGCAAACCAATCAGAATCACACCCGACTTCTCAATGGAAACTCTGAAAGCCCAGAGGTCTGGGATAGATACCCTACAAGCACTAAGGGAGCATGGATGTTAACCCAGACTACTGTACCCAGCAAAACTTTCAATCACTATAGATGGAGAAAACAAGATATTCCATGACAAAACCAGAATTAAACAATACATATCCACAAATCTAGCACTACAGAAATTTCTGGAAGGAAAAGCCCAACCCAACGAAGACAACTACATTCACAAAAACATAGGCAACAGATAATCCAACCTTCACAAGCAGGAAAAGGAACAGGAGGGCGAAATCCACACACAATGACACCACCAACAGTAAATCCAAAACAAACAAGAACCAACAAACAATGGACATTAATATCCCTAAATGTCAATAGTCTTAACTTACCCATAAAAAGATATAGGCTAGGGGGCTGGAGAGATGGCTCAGAGGTTAAAAGCACCGGCTGCTCTTCCAGAGGTCCAGAGTTCAATTCCCAGCATCCACATGGTGGCTCACAACCATACGTTATGAGATCTGCTGCCCTCTTCTGTTGTGCAGATATACATGGAAGCAGAATGTTGTATACATAATAAATAAATAAAATCTTAAAAGATATAGGCTAACAGAATGGATACGAAGACAGAATCCATCCTTCTGCTGTATACAAGACACACACCTCAACTTCAAAGACAGGTGTTACCTCAGAGTGAAGGGTTGGAAAAAGATTTTCCAATCAAATGGGCCCAAGAAACAAGCTGGTGTAGCAATCCTAACATCCAACAAATTGGACTTTAAACTGAAATCAATCAAAAGAAATGTAGAAGGGCATTTCATACTCATCACAGGAAAAGCCCATCAAGATGAAGTCTCAATCCTGAACATCTATGCCTCAAATTCAAAGGCACCCACATTTGTAAAAGGAACATTACTAAAACTCAAACCACACATAAACCACACACACTTATAGTAGGAGAGTTCAACATCCCCCTTACTCCATTAGACAGGACCACCAGACAGAAACTTAACAAAGAAACAAAGGATCTGACAGAAGTTATGACACAACTGAGTTTAACAGATATCTATAGAACAGTCCATACAAACACAAAAGAATATACCTTCTTCTCAGCTCCACATGGAACCTTCTAAAAAACTGACCACATAGTAGGCAGCAAAGCAAACCTCCATAGTTACAAAAGAATTGAAATAACCCCCTGTATCTTATCAGACCACCATGCATTAAAGCTAGAATTCAACAGCAATATGAATTGTAGAAAACCTACATATTCATGGAAATTGAATAATACCCAATTGTACAATTCCTGGGTTAGGAAGAAATAAAAAAGTAATTAAAGACTTCCTATAATTTAATGAGAATGTAGACAAAACATACCCAAAATTATGGGACACTCTGAAAGCAGTGCCAGGAGGAAAGTTTATAGCACTAAGTGCCCACATGAAGAAACTGGAGAAAACTCATATTAGAGAATTGACAGAACAACTGAAAGCTTTAGAGCAACAAGAAGCAAACTCACCAAGGAGGAGTAGACGCCAGGAAATAATCAACCCGAGAGCCTATATCAATAAAGTAGAAACTAGGAAAGCAGTACAAAGAATCAATGAAACAAAGAGTTGGTTCTTTGAGAACATCAACAAGATAGACAAACCTCTAGCCAAACTAACCAAAAGGCAGAGAGAGAAAGCATGCTAATTAACAAAATTAGAAATGAAAAGGGGGATATAACAACGGACACTGAGGAAATCCAGAGAATCTTCAGGTCATACTTTGAAAACCTGTACTCCACAAAATTCAAAAATCTAAAGGAAATGGACAGTTTTCTGGATAGATATCACTTACCAAAATTAAACCAAGATCAGATAAGCAGTTTAAATCGATCTATAACCCCTAATGAAATAGAAGCAGTCATCAAAAGCCTCCCAACCACAAAAAGCCCAGGGCCAGATGGCTTCACTGCAGAATTCTCCCAGAAATTCAAACAAGAGCTGATACCAGTACTGCTCAAACTGTTCCACACAATAGAAGCAGATGGAACATTGCCAAACTCTTTCTATGAGGCTAAAATCACTTTGATACCCAAGCCACACAAAGATATGACTAAGAAAGAGAACTACAGACCGATATCCCTCATGAACATCGATGCAAAAATACTCAATAAAATATTGGGAATCGAATCCAAGAACATATCAGAAAAATCATCCACCATGATCAAGTAGGCTTCATCCCAGGGATGCAAGGATGGTTCAACATACGAAAATCCATCAATGTAATCCACCATATAAACAAACTGAAAAAGAAAAACCACATGATCATCTCACTAGATGCTGAAAAAGCCTTTGACAAAATCCAACATCCCTTCATGATAAAGATCTTGGAGAGAACAGGAATAACAGGAACATATCTAAACATGATAAACACGATATACACCAAACCAATAGCCAACATCAGAGTAAATGGAGAGAAACTCAAAGCGTTTCCTCTAAAATCAGGAACAAGACAAGGCTGTCCACTTTCTCCATATCTCTTCAATATTGTACTTGAAGTTCTAGCTATAGCAATAAGACAAGAAAAGGGGATCAAAGGGATACAAATTGGAAAGGAAGAAGTCAAACTTTCATTATTTGCAGATGACATGATAGTCTATATTAGTGACCTGAAAAACTCTACCAGGAAACTCCTACAGCTGATAAACACCTTCAGCAAGGTAGCAGGATACAAAATTAACTCAAAAAACTCAGTAGCCCTACTATATACAGATGATAAATCCAATGAGAAAGATATCAGGGAAACATCACCTTTCACAATATCCACAAGCAACATAAAATATCTTGAGGTAACACTAACCAAAAAAGTGAAAGACCTATACAATAAGAACTTTGAGACTTTAAAGAAAGAGATTAAAGAAGATACCAGAAAATGGAAAGATCTCCCATGCTCTTGGATAGGTAGAATTAACATAGTAAAAATGGCAATCCTGCCAAAAGCAATCTACAGATTCAATACAATCCCCATCAAAATTCCAACACAATTTTTCACAGACATTGAAAGAACAATGCTCAACTTTATATGGAAAAAAAAAACATAATAGCCAAAACAATTTGGTACAATAAAGGGTCTTCTGGAGGCATCACCATCCCTGACTTCAAGCTTTACTACAGAGCCATAGTTCTGATAACAGCTTGTTATTTGCACAAAAATAGACAGATAGACCAATGGAATCGAATTGAAAACTCTGATATTAACCCATGTACCTACCAACACCTTATTTTTGACAAAGGTGCTAAATCTATACAATGGAAAAAAAGATAGCATCTTCAACAAATGGTGCTGGCACAATTGGATTCGGACATGCAGAAGATTGTAGATTGATCCATACCTGTCACCATGCACAAAACTTAAGTGCAAATGGATCAAAGATCTCAGCATAGATCCAGCTACACTGAATCTTCTAGAAGAGAAAGTGGAATTACCCTTGAACAAATTGGCACAGGAGACCGGTTCCTGAACATCATGCCAGGAGCACAGACACTGAGGTCTGCAATCAATAAATGGGACCTCCTGAAATTGAGAAGCTTCTGTAAGGCAAAGGACACAGTCAGTAAGACAGGAGAAGGGACTTACATGTGAAACAAGCTTGTTCCCTAACTTGAACTAATAAAAAAAAAAAAGAAAAAAACCACACCCATCATAGTATTTATAGAAGTAGTAAATAAAGAATAAAATAGCAAGTGAAAAAAGTGAAACTATGCTCACTCTCTGCCTAACTGAACAGTACAATTTTTTATAGTACATTAAAAAAACTTTAAAAAATAATAATAGGGATAGAAGAATGAGAAGAATACCAGCTCAAAGGCACAGAAAGCATATTCAACAAAATCATAGAAGAAAACTTCCCAACCTAAAGAAGGAAGTGCCTATGAAGATGCAAGAAGCTTACAGAACACCAAATAGACTGGACCAAAAAAAGTCCTCCTGCCACATAATAACCAAAACACAAAATACACAGAATTAATAAAGAATATTAAGAGCTGCAAAGAAAGAGGTGAAGTAACATTTAAAGGAAGTTTGGAGACCACTTCCTGAACATAACACTACTAGCATAGACACTGAGATCTGCAATTAATAAATTGGACCTTCTGAAACCGAGAAGCTTTTGTGAGGCAAAGGACACAGCCAACAAGACCAATGGCAGCCTACAGAATGGGAAAAGATTTTCACCAACCCCACATCTGACGGAGGGCTGATCTCCAAAATATACAAAGAACTCAAGAAGCTAGTCTCCAAAACACCAAACAATCCAATTAAAAAGTGGGGTACAATTTCGGCAGCTTCTAGCACATTCCAGCACAGACTTCTGGGTCCCCAGTGCCAGTCCTGCCTCCATCCACCGGACTGAGTAGGCTTGGGGCTGTTTCCAGCCCTTCCTCTTCTGCTCTGCTCAGGGTCACATGAGGCCAAGTGGCTGCTCACAGTGGAGCCCAGTTCAGGGGGATTCAGCACATCCAGAGACTTCTAGGTCCTTGGTGCCAGCCACACCCCCATCCATGGGAAGAGGACAGACATCAGAGTATTGGATCTGTTTGCAGCCACCAGAAGGGAACCTTGGTCCCACACCCACCAGGAGAGGAAGAGATTCCCTCTACATCTACCAGAAGAAAGGATGGGAAGAAGACAATATAAAAACACACTCAATAACAGAAAAACAATAAGACCCACCGGAGTCTAGAGACCCTACACCAGCAAGACCTGAGCATCACCATGCAGATGATGCAAAAGAGAATGACCTTAAAAATATCTTCATGAGTTGGAGAAACCCACAGAAACAGTTGACCTGAAAAAGGGAAAGCATATCGACCCCAGACGCTCTTTGGGAGGCCAGTATGGACTGATCCAGCCCCCTGATCATGGATGCCAATGGGGAGGCCCCTGCACTCCTGGGAGCCTCCGGAGGTGGACTGGCGTTTTGCCCTGGTGTGTGTGTGGGACTTCGAGAGCCCATCCCACTTGAAGGGATGCACTCTGTCTCTGAACACATGGGGAGGGACCTAGGCCCAGCACAGGAAGATTTGGTGGACTTGGTGGAGCCCCGGTTGGGGGCCCTACCCTGCCTGGGGAGTGGTGGGTGGATGGGGTGGGGGGTAGGTTGGAGGTGGGGGAGAAGGAATGGGGGTGAGGGGAGGGAGAGGGAGAGGGGAATTACATGTGAAACAAGCCTGTTCCCTAACTTGAATTAATAATAATAATAATAATAATAATAATAATAATAATAATAATAGGAAAAAAAATCTTCATGAAAATGATAGAGGGCCTAAAAGAGGATATGAGAAAAATCCCTTAAAGAAATGGAAGAAAAAAAACAAAAATACTAGAAATCAACAAATCTCTTAAGGAAAGTCAAGAAAATACAAACAGCTGAAGGAAACAAATCAGACAGTTCAAGACCTGAAAACTGAAATAGAGAAAATAAAGAAAACACGAGATGAGGGAACACTGGAAATAGAGAAGTTGAGTAAATGAACAGGAACTACAGATGCAAGCATAACCAACAGAATACAAAAGATGGAAGAGAGAATCTCAGGAGTTGAAAATACAGTAGGAGAAATAGATCCATCGACCAAAGAAAATCTAAGTCCAAAAAAATCCCTAACATAAAATATCCAGGAAATATGGAACACCGTGAAAAGACCAAACCTAAGAATAATAGGTATAGAAGAAGGTGAAGAAACCCAACTCAAAGGTGCAGAAAACATATTCAACAACATCATAGAAGAAAACTTTCCCAACCTAAAGAAAGATATGCCAATGAAAATACAAAAGGCCTATAGAACACCAAATAGAGAGTGAACCACAAAAAAGGTCTCCTCACCACATAATAATGAAAACCCCAAACACACAGAATAAAGAAAGAATTTAAGAGCAGCAATGGAAAAAGGCCAAATAACATATAAAGACAAACCTATTAGAATTACACCTGACTTTTCCATGGAAACTCTGAAAGCCAGAAGGTCCTGGATAAGATATTCTACATACATTAAGAGACCACAGATACCAGCCCAGACTACTATACCCAGCAAAACTTTCAATCACTATAGATCGAGAAAACAATATCTTCCATATAAAACCAGATTTAAAAAATACATATCCACCAATCCAGCCCTACAAAAAGTTCTGGAAGGAAAATTCCAACCCAAGAAAGTTAGCTACAACCAGAAAAACATAGGCAATAGATAATCCCACTTTACCAACAGCCAAAATGAAAAAGGGGTGGAAATCCACACACAATTCCACCTCCACCACCAAATCCAAAACAAACAAGAATGAACAATCAATGGTAATTAATATCCCTCAATAGTAATGGTCTTAACTCACCAATAAAAAGACATGGGCTAACAGAATGGATAAGAAGACAGAATCCATTCTTCTGTTGCATACAAGAAATACACCTCAACTTCAAAGACAGATGATACCTCAGAGTAAATGAGTGGGAAAAGATTTTCCCATCAAATGGACCCAAGAAATAAGAGCAGGCCTAGCAATCCTAATATCTAATAAATTAGACTTTAAACTAAAATAAATTAAAAGAGATGAAGGTGGTCACTTCTACTCATCAGAGGAGAAATCCAAGATGAAGTCTCAATTCTGAACATCTATGCCCCAAATACAAAGGCACCCACTTTCATAAAGGAAACATTACTAAAACTCAAACCACATATACAACCTTACACACTTATAGTGGGAGACTTCAACATCCCGCTTTCACCACTAGACAGGAACACCAGACAGAAACTTAACAAAGAAACAAAGGAACTAATAGAAGTTATGACCAAATTGGGGTTAACAGACATCTATAGAACATTCCATCCAAACACAAAAGAGTATACCTTCTTCTCAGTACCACATGGAACCTTCTCTAAAATCGACCACATACTGGGCAACATAGCAAACCTCAACAGGTACAAAAAATTAAATGACACCCTGTATCTTATCAGACCACCATGCTTTAAAGTTAGAATTCAACAACAACACAAATAGCAGAAAACATTCAAACTCATGGGAACTGAATAATGCTCAATTGCACCATCCCTGGGTCGAGGAAGGAAAATAAAAAATATTAAAGATTTCCTAGAATTCAATGAAAATGTAGACACAACATACCCAAACTTATGGGACACTTTGAAAGCAGTGCTAAGAGTAAAGTTCATAGCACTAAGTGCCCTCATGAAGAAACTGGATAATAGGCAAACTAGAGAATTAACAACACAACTGAAAGCTCTAGAATACAAAGAAGCCAATACACCCGAAGTAGTAGACACCAGGAAATGATCAAATTGAGGGCTGAAATCAATAAAGAAGAAACTAGGAAAACAATATAAAGAATCAATATAATGAAAAGTTGATTCTTTGAGAAAATCAACAAGATAGACAAACCTTTATCCAAACTTACCAAACAGCATAGAGTAAACATGCAAATTAATACAATCAGGAATGAAAAGCAAGACATAACAACAGACACAGAGGAAATCCAGAGAATCACCACCTCATACTTTGAAAGTCTGTATTCCCCTCATCCAGTGGCTGATGGAAGCAGAGACAGACATCCACAGATATGCACTGAGCTGAAATTGGGAGTTGAAGAGAGGGAGGAATGAAGATCGAAGGAGTCTGTACCAGGTTGGAGAAACCTACAGGAACAGTTGGCCTGACAAGGGAGAGCACATCGACCCAGATACTGTCCGGGAGGCCAGTACAAGACTGATCCAGACCCCTGAACATGGATGTCAATAAGGAGGCCTCTGCACTCCAGGGAGCCTCTGGTGGTGGATTAGTCTTTTTCCCTGGTGCAAGAAGGGACTTTGAGAGCCCATCCCACATGAAGGGATACACTCTGGCCCTGGACACATAAGGAAGGGCCCAGGCCCAGTACAGGAAGATTTGGAGGACACTGCAGAGCCCCGTTGAGGGCCCTACCCTGCCTGGGAGTGGTGGGTGGATGGGATGGGGCGTAGGTTGGGGGTGGGGAGGAGGGATGGGGGTGAGGGGAGGGAGAGGGAGAGGGAGAAGGGACTTACATGTGAAACAAGCTTGTTCCTTAACTTGAACTAATAAATAAAAAAAGAAAGTCTGTATTCCTCAAAATTCGAAAATCTAAAGGAAATGGACAATTTTCTGGATAGATTTCACCTACCAAAATTAAGTCAAGAACAAATAAGCAATTTAAATAGACCTATAACCCCTAATGAAATAGAAGTAGTCATCAAAAGTCTCCCAACTAAAAAAAAAAAAAAGGCCAGGGCCAGATGGCTTCAGTGCAGAATTCTACCAGAAATTCAAGGAACAGCTAATACCAATTCTCCTCAAAGTATTCCACACAATAGAAGCAGAAGTGTCACTGCCAAACTCTTTTTATGAGGCTTCAATAACCTTGGTACCCAAGCCACACAAAGACACAACTAAGAAAGAGAACTACAGACCAATATCCCTCATGAACCTTGATGAAAAAATATTCAATAAAATACAGGCAAATGGAATCCAAGAACACACCAGAAAAATCATTCACCATGATCAAGTAGGCTTCATCCCAGGGATGCAGGGATGGTCCAACATACAAAAATCCACCAATGTAATCCACCATATAAACAAACTGAAAAAGAAAAACCACATGATCATCTCACTAGATGCTGAAAAAGCCTTTGACAAAATCCAACAACCCTTCATGATAAAGGTCTTAGAGAGATCAGGGATAACAGGAGCATATCTAAACACAATAAAAGCATTATATAGCAAGCCAACAGCCAACATCAAAATAAATGGGGAGAAACTCAACCTGTTTCCCCTAAAATCTCCATACCTCTTTAATATTGTCCTTGAAGTTCCAGGTAGAGCAATAAGACAACAAAAGGAGATCAAGGGGATTCAAATTGGAAAGGAAGAAGTCAAGCTTTCAGTATTTGTAGATGATATGATAGTTTATACAAGTAACCTGGGAAAAACTCTACCAAGGAACTCCTACAGCTGATAAACACCTTCAGCAAAGTGGCAGGATACAAGATTAACTCAAAAAAATCAGTAGCCCTACTATATACAGATGACACATTGGTGGAGAAAGAAATCAGAGAAGCATCACCCTTTACAATTGCTACAAACAACATAAAATACCTTGGGTTAACACTAACCGAAAAAGTAAAAGACCTGTATCATAAGAATTTTGAGTCTTAAAAGAAAATTTAAAGATACCAGAAAATGAAAAGATCTCCCATGCTCTTCGATAGGCAGGATCAACATGGTAAAAATGGCAATGTTGCCAAAAGTAATCTACAGATTCAATGCAATCCCCATCAAAATCCCAACACAATTTTCACAGACCTTGAAAGAACAATTCTCAACTTTATATGGAAAATCAAGAGACCCAGGATAACCAAAACAAACCTATACAACAAAGGAACTTCTGGAGGCATCACCATCACTGACTACAAGCTCTATTATAGAGCTATGATAATGAAAGCAGCTTCATATTGGCACAAAAATAGACATGTAGACAAGTGGAATCGAATTGAGAACCTTGACATTAACCCACACACTTAAGAACACCTGATTTTCGACAAAGAAGCTAAAGCTATACAATCGAAAACAGAAAGCATCTTCAACAAATGGTGCTGTCATAACTGGATGCTGACATGTCAAAGATTGCAGAATGATCCATGTCTGTCGCCATGCCAAAACTTAAGTCCAAATGAGAGACCTCAACATAAATCCAGCTACACTGAACTTATTAAAAGAGAAAGTAGGAAATGCCCTTGAACAAATTGGTACAGAAGACTGCTTTCTGAACTTTAAACGTGTGGCACAGACACTGATATCGACAATTAATAAATGGGACTTCCTGAAACTGAGAAGCTTCTGTAAAGCAAAGGACACAGTCAGCAAGATAAAACGCCAGCCCACAGAATGGGAAAAGATATTCATCAACCCCACATCTGACAGAGGGCTGATCACCAAAATATACAATGAACTCAAGAAGCTAGCCACCAAAACACCAATCAATGCAATTAAAAGATGGAGTGCAGAACTAACAGAGAATTCTCAACAGAAGAATCCAAAATGGCTGAAAGACACTTGAGAAAGTGCTCAACATCCTTAGCCATCAGGGAAATGCAACTCAAAACCACTCTGAGATACCATCTTACTCCTGTCAGAATGGCTAAAATCAATAACACCAATGACAATCTATGCTGGAGTGGATGTGGAGAAAGAGGAACTCTTCTCCCTTGCTGGTGGGACAAACTTGTACAACCACTTTGGAAATCAGTATGGTGGTTTCTCAGGAAAACGGGAATCAGTCTACCTCAAGATCTAGCAATCCCTCTCTTGGTCATATACCCAAAGAATGCACACTCATACAATAAGGACATATGTTCAGCTATGTTCATAGCAGCGTTGTTTGTAATAGCCAGAAACTGGAAGCAGTCTCGATGCCCCTCAACTGAAGGATGGATAGAGAAAATGTGGTAGATTTACACAATGGAATACTACTCAGTGGAAAAAAACAATGGTATCTTGAAATTTGCAGGCAAATGGATGGAACTCGAAGAAACCATCCTCAGTGAAGTAACCCAATCATAAAATGATAAACATGGTATGTACTCATTCATTTTTGATTTTTAGACATAGAGCAAAGGATCACTAGCCTACATTACACACTGCCAGAGGAGCTAGGAGACAAGGAGAACCCCAAGAGAAGATTGCATAGTCCCTCGAAGGAGGAGATGGGGACAAGAACCCCTGACCAAATTGAGCCCAGGGGCAGGGAGAGGAAGGAGAGCCTTCATCCTGTTGCTGTTTGAAGCAGAAACAAGACACCCACAGCTAAGCACTGAACCATACTACTGGAATTCAGTTGTGGAGAGGGAGGAGGGATGAGCAAAAAGTCAAGATGGGGCTGGAGAGACCTGCAGAAACAGTGGACCTGACCTACTGATAGAATGGAGACCCTAGTCATAAAGCTGTGGAAACAGCATTGGACCAAAACAAACCCTTGAATGTGGTGCCAGCTAGGAATCCAAGACAGTCTACAGGACCTCTAACAGTGGAGCCAGCCCTTATCCCTAGAGCACAAATGGACTTTGGGAGCCCATTCCCATAGAGAGAGTATAGGTGGTTGTTGGAGGGATACTATTGCAGCCCAGGTACAGCAAGCAGGGTCTAGATCCTCCCCCAAACGATATGATAGTCTTTGAAGGTCCTTGGTAGAGGGCCTCACTATCCATGGGGAGGAGTCTGGGGGTGGGTTGGGTTGGGTTGGGTGGGGAACATGGGAGGATGGGGAACAAGGGAATTGGGGATGGATATGTAAATATGAGTAAATAAAAATAATAAAAAAGAAATGCATACAAGTTGTGGAAATGGGTACAAGTTTCAGCATTGGTGTACCAAGTTGGAGTGGGTACAGGTGATTAAATGGGTACAGGGTTTGGGAATGGGTACAGGTTGTTGAAAGGGTACAGGTTTTTGGAATGGGTCCAGGTTTTATTATGTTTATAGATTGTTGGATATGGTAAAGGTTACTTGTTTTAGGAATGATTGTAGGATTGGCTATTATTATAGGTTGTTGGAATGGGTACAAGTTGTGGATATGTGTACAGGTTGTGGGAAAGGGTACAGATTAAAATGGGTTCAGAATGTTGTATTGGTTGCAGTTTTTGTTATGAGTGTAGGGGTTTGGAAAAGGTACAGGATGTCAATATTCTTAGAAAGTGTATGGGTTGTTCAAATGGCTACAAGATGTTGGAATAGGCAAAGGCTTTTAGGAAGGGGTACAGATTTGTGTTTGGGTACAGGATTCATGAATTGATACAAGATTTGGAAATGGGTGCAGGTTGTCAGAAATGGTACAGGATATGGATATGGGTACAAGTTTTGGTAAGGGTATAGGTTATGGGAAAGAATACAGGATTTGGATATACATACAGGTTGTTGGAAAGGTTATGGATTGTTGAAATGGGTACCAATGTTGGAATGGGTACTGGTTGTGGATATGGATGAAGGTTGTTGGAATGGGTACTGAATTGGGAATGCATACAGGTTGTTGAAATGCTAACAGGTTATTGGAATTAGTACAGGTTTTGCTATGTTTATGGAATGTTGGAATGGTACAGGTAATGAAAATGTATACAGAATACAGGTTATTGGAAGGGTTACAGGATTGGTTATAGTAATAAGTTGTTGGAATGTGTGCTGGTTTTGGTATGGGTATAGGTTGTTGGAATGGGTACATATTGTGGAAAATGGTGCGGGTTGTGGAATGGGTACATTGTTGCATATGGGTACAGGTTGCTTCAATGAGTACAGGAGCAGAGGTTGTGGGAATGGGTACAGGTTTGGGAATGGGTAAAGGTTGTAGAAAGGAGTACAATTGGTTGAAACAGGTTGTTGGAATGGGTGCAGGTTGTGAAAATGGGTACATGTAGTAATGAGTATAGGTTGTATTAATGTACAGAAGTTTAGACATTGTTATAGTAGGAGTGGATAGAGATGGTGAAAATGGGTACAAGTTTTGAAAATGGTACAGGTTCTTGGAATGGGTGCAGGTTGTTGAAATGGTTATGGAATGTTGGAATAGGTACAGGTTTTGTCAAGGGTATAGAGTGTTGGAATGGTTAGAGGTCATGGTAATGAGTACATGTTTTAGGAATGCATACAGGATTGGGTATTGTTACAGACTTTTGGAATGGATACAATTGCTGGAAATGGGTATAGGACATGGAATAGATACAGGTTTAGGTATGGATATAGGTTTTTGGAAATAGTATAGGGCATGGATATGGGCACAAGATATTGGAAAGGGCACAGGTTGTTGAAATGGGAACAGGATTTTGGAATAGGCACGGGTTTTGGTATAAGAATAGGTTGTTGGAACTGGTACAGGTTGTGGGTCTGTATACAGGATTAGGTATGTGTACAGGAGTGGGAAATGAGTATAGGTTTGGGTATGGGTACAATTGTTTGGGTAAAGGTTGTAGGAAAGGGTACAGGTAGATGAAACAGGTACAACTCATCAGAATTGGTACAGGTTATAAAAATGGGTACAGGTTGTGTTAATGTGTACAAGTTTAGGTATTGTTATATGAAGTAGAGAGAGTATAGGTGGTGAAAATGGGTACAAGTTTTGGAAAAGGTAAAGGTTCTTGGAATGGGCACAGGGTGTTGAAATGGTTATGGAATGTTGGAATAGGTACATGTTGTAGCAATGGTGTAGATTGCTGGAATGGTTAGAGGTCATGGGAATGGGTACAGGTTGTAGGAATGGATTTCAGGATTGGGTATGGTTGCAGGCTGTTGGATAAGTTCAGGTTGTGGAATAGGATACAGGGTTTTGGAATGCCAATAAATTTGACTATGGATTTAGGTAGTTGGAAAGGGTACAGGATGTGGATATGGGTACAGGAGTGGGAATGGGTACAGGATGTGGAAATGTGTAAAGGATATAGTGATGGGTACAGGACTGGGTACAGGTTATGAGAATGGGTTTGAGTATGTGTACAGTTTGCTTGAAGGCATACTAGTTGTGCATATAAGGACAAGTTGTGGAAATGGGTACAGGGTTTGAGAATGCCATCATACTTGTGTAAGAGTACAGGTAGGTGGAAAGGGTGTGGGAAATGGGTACAGGATGTTTAGATGGGTACAGGTCTTGGTATGGGATTAAGTATTGGAATGGATACAGGTTTGGCTATGGGTACAGATTGATATAATGGTTACAGTTTTGGGAAAAGGTTATAGGTTGTGGTAACGGGTATGGTTTAGTGAATTGGTATAGGCTGTAGGAATTGGTAAATGTGGTTAAAATTAGTTCCTGAAATGAGAATGGATATAGGATGTAGGAATGGGTACAGAATTGGGTATAGTTATTGACTGAGGACATGTGTACACGTTGTTGTTTTAGGTATGTGTACAGGTTGCATGAAGGGGCACTGATCGTGTATATAAGTACAGGTGGTGGAAATGGGTACAGGATTTGGGAATCCAATACTTTGGGGCATGTGTGCAGGTTTCAGCAAAGGGTAGGTGATGTGGGGATGGGTACATGTAGGCTGAAAGTGTACAGGTTGTTGAAATGGGTACTGGATGCTTAAATGGTTAATTGTTTTGGTATGGTAACAGTTTTTGGAAAGAGTACAGGGTGTGGATATGGATACAGGGTGGAGGAAATGTGTACAGGATAGGGAATGGGTACAGATTTTGGTATGGGTGTAGGTTATGCAAAGGGTACAATATGTAGACATGGGTAAAGGTTTATTGAATGGGTACAGGTTGTTGAAATGGGTGCAGGATTTTGGGATAGGTACAGGTATTGCTATGGTAAAGGTTTTTGGAAAGGGCACAGGGCATACATATGGATACAAGATGTAGGAAATGGGTACAGGATGTGGAATACAAACAGGTTTTGGTATGGTATGATTTTTAGAAATAGTACAGGATGTGATACAGGGACAGTTTGTGGGAAAGGATACAGAATGTGGCATTGATACAGGTTTTTGGAAAGGATGCAGGATGGACATATGGGTACAGGATATGAGAAATGGGCACAGAATGTGGAAAATTACAGGTTGTGGCATTGGTATAGGTTTTTGGAAAGGGTACAGGTTGTGGAAATTGGTACATGCTATTGGAATGGGTAGAGTTTTTGGTTTGGAACTAGGCTGTTGGAATGAGTACATGATTTGTTATGGCTACAGGTTTTGGTATGGTTATAGGTTTTTGGAAACAGTTCAGAATGTAAATATTGGTTCAGGCTGTGGAATGTGTACAGAATTTGGTATGGTTATGAGATTTTGGATGGGGTACAGGATGTTGAAAGGGTACAGGATTTGGTATGAGTATAAGACTTTGGAAATGGTACAGGGTGTGGGGATGGGTACAGGGTACAGTCTGGGTACAGGAGTAGAGTAGTTGTAAAGAATACAGGTTGTGGTATGGGTATAGGTTTTTGAAAACTATGGGTTGTAGGAAATGGTACAGGCTGTTGAAATGGGTACATGTTTTGGTATGGGTATAGGTTTTTGGAAAGGGTACAGGATGTGAATATAGGCATAGATTGTGGGAAAGGGAACAGGATTTGGTATGGGTGTAGGGTTTTTGAAGGGTTCAGGATGTGGAATGTGTACAAGTTGGGGGAAATGTTTCCTGGTGTTTAAATGGGTATAGGATGTTGGAATAGGTGCAGATTTTGGTAGGTAGAGGATTTTGGAATGGGTGATATATTATTTATATCACATGTGGTGATATTTATGATGTATTAAAGTTTGCCTGGGAATTCAGAAAGCAAAGTCAGCCTCAAGTTATGGAAGCCAGGTTTTGATTGTGCTCACCTTTAACCCCATTTCTTGAGAGGCAGAGATAGGTAGATCTCTTTTAGTTCAAGGCCGCACTGAGCTAAAAGAAATATATCTAGTCCTAAAGAGAAACAGCTCACACAAAGATGATCTCAGCACTTGGGATCACACGCTTTTAATCTCAGGACTCATGAGAGGTATTTGAGACAGGATCAGAGCCTCAGAGCCGGCATTAATTTTCCAGAAACACTGAAGATAAGAAGGCATAGAGTCTCTGGCCATGTTGAGGAAAGCACAGCAGTCTGAGTGAATCTGAGGAGCAGTGAGAGTTGGGAGCAGTCTGAGGATCACCCTTTTGCTCTGGGCTTAGGTAGAGGTAAGAGCTCCTGGCGCTTTGCTTTTCTGATCTTCAGCTTGAAGATTGAACCCCAATATATGTCCCTGGATCTTTTATTTATCATGTTACAATAGGCACCCAATGTTAAAGTACAAATTCATGAAAAAGATGTTTTGAAGCCACCAGCCCAGGCCCAAGTCTCAGCTGCAGGTGGGACTCTTACACAAGGCCCTCCTGCCTAAGTCCCTGCCGGACCAGCTAGGATTTCTTTTGTTTTCTCCTCAAATCTTTGAACAAGTGTGGGATTTTTCAGTTGTAGCTTTTCTAAACAGTCTTCAGCTGCCCCCCCCCAAACTTAGGAGACTTTCAGGCTTTTCCCACGGCCCAGTCTCTCCTGACTGACACTCTAAGCTCACAGCCACAAGCTGGTTCTGTGATTCAGACATGCTATGCCTCATGGTTCACTGACATTGTTGGAAGATTTGGTAGGTCAATTGGAAATTCTTAAAGGAAGGTATTAGTTGAAAAATAGTTTTTTTCCCCACACAAAATTGGAAAACACTATTAAAATGGAGATAATTAGGTCTGTGTATGGTTACATAATGGATAGTTTAAAAATGGAAAAAATATCTTCTGAAGGGCCCGGACCCTCACCCAGCCACCTGCTTTGGCAGCCACGACAGGCTGCAGAAAAGACCCAGAAAGACACAGGCCCCTGATTCAGCAATATGTGCTGAGCTTCTGACCATGCCCGACCTTGCCCTCCATGTGGCAAGGAACCAATCAGAAGTTAGCTGATGGGCTCTGGATGTGCTTTACAGTAACAGTGGAATGTAGAGTGCAGCAACTGTCCTGGAAGGGCCTCTAGGCATAGCAACTTTGCTGCAGCTGTGGCTGACCAATCAACTCAGGACAGGTTATCCAAGCCCAGAGGTACACCAATCCTGAGACTGTTGCCATGCAACTAGTGGACTCCCAGGCACTCCCCTTGCTCTACCCCAATATATTCCCTGCCCCAGTGCTGCTCGGAGTCCCTCCTGCTTCACCTGCTGTGTCGGATAAACAGGGGAACCCAAGTTAACTCATAAAATTAGACTCTGCTTTTGTATCGGATTGGGTCTCTTGGTGATTCTGGGGTTCAGAGTTTGAGCACAACATCTTCAACACCTGAGATTCTCTCTTCCATCTCTTGTATTATGTTGGTTATGCTTGCATCTGTGGTTCCTGATTGTTTACCCAGCTTTTCCATTTCCAGCATTCCCTCAGATTGTGCTTTCTTTACTGCCTCTATTTCAGTTTTCAAGTCTTGAACTGTTTGCATTGTTTCCTTTACCTCTTTGATTGCTTTTTCTTGGCTTTCCTTAAGAGATTTGTTGATTTCTTGCATTTTTGCTTCTCTTTTCCTGCATTTCTTCCAATTTTTGTTTGTCTTTTCCTCTGTTTTTTTAAGGGAGTACCTCATTTCTCCTTTAAGGGCTTCTGTCATCTTCATATAGTTATTTTTAGGTGGTTTTCTACTGCTTCATCTGTGTTGGGATGTCCAGGTCTTGCTGGTGTAGAACCCCTAGTCTATGGTGATGTCATATTACTCTTTATGTTGTTGATTGTGTTTTTATACTGTTGTCTACCTATCTCTTCCTCCAGTGGCTGCAGGTGGGACCTGTGATTTGGGGATCTCTTTCCCTCCAATTGGTGTAGGTGGGGCCTGTGGCTTGGGTTGTCATTCTTTCTCTCCAGGTGGGGGCAGGACTAAGACTCTGATGGCAGCAGATGTGATTCTGGATGGTTTGGGGCTTCCCCAGGTCGCTGGTGTTTTGGTGGGCAAGGTGGAAGTGCAACATGCCCAAATTGAGGGCTTCCAGTGGGGAAGGGGAGAGAGAGAGGCCAGGCACTCATCTCTGCATGGGGCCAGGGTCAAGGCTCTAATGGTGGCAGATGTGATGCTGGATGCCTTGGGGCTGCCCCTAGGTCTCTGGGGTTTCAGTGAACAGGATGGGGATGTGAAGTGCTCCACTTGAGGAAAATGGGAATGGATCTACCTCAAGTCACAGCAGTACTACTCTTGGGTATATACCCAAAGGATGGACACTCATACCACAAGGTCATCTGTTCAACCATGTTCATAGCAGTACTATTTGTAATAGCCAGAACCTGGAAGCAACATAGATGCCTCTCAACTGGAGAATGCATAAAGAAAATGTGGTAAATTTACACAATGGAGTACTACTCAGCAGAAAAAAATGACATCTTGAAATTCCCAGGCAAATGGATGGAACTAGAAGAAACCATCCTGAGTGAGATAACTCAGATACAGAAAGACAAACATGGTGTGTACTCACTCATAAGTAGATATTAGACATAGAGCAAAGGATTACCAGCCTACAACCCACACCTCCAGAGAAGCTAGGAAATAAGGAGGGCCCTAAGAGAGACAGACATGGTCTCCCAAGAAGGGGAAATGGACAAGAGATCCTGAGTAAAATGGGAGCATGGGAGATGGGAGAGAGGTATAGGAGAGAGAGAGAGGAGGGGAGAAAGGGAGGGGGAGGAGAACATGAGGGGTCTGGAAGTTTGAGTTAGGGGAAGGAAAGCAAGGAAAGAAATACCTTGGATAGAGGGAGTCATTAGGAAGCTATGGAGAAACCTGGGTTTGGGAAATTCCCAGGGATCCACAAAGATGACTAAGGATAACTAACAATCTAAGCAATAGTGGAGAGGCTACCTTAAATGCCCTTCCCTTATAATGAGATTGATGACTACCTTAAATTCTATCACAGATCCTTCCCCCAGTAGCTGATGTAAGAAGAAGCAGAGATTCACTGCTGAGCACTGAGCTGAACTCCTGGAATCCAGTTGTAGAGAGGGAGGAGTGATGAGCAAAGGGGTCAAGACCATGCCTGGGAAACCCATAGAAACAGCTGACTTGAGCAAGTGGGAGTTCATGGATTCCAGTCTGACCTGGGCTGGTGGCATCAAAGCAGCTTTTTTCATGAATCTGTACTTTTTAACGATGGGTGCTAAATGAAATACGAAAAATAAAAGACCCAGAGACTGATACTGGGGTTATAGCATCAAGCTGAAGATCAGAAAAGCAAAGCAGTGGGGCACTAGCTCTCACGCTACCTCAGACTAAAAAGTGATCCTTGTTCCCCGAACCTCAGACTGCTGCCTCTCCTCATTGTGGCTGGAGAATCCTGAGACTTCAATGTCTTTCTATGCCCAATGTGGCTGGAGAATGAATGCCAGCTCTGTCTTACATACCTCCCTAAGGATTGGATCAAAGACATGAGTTCTCTTACATTTCATTCTTGTGTAGGCCATGGTGACCTTGAACTAACAGAGATCTGTCTATCTCTTGATCTTGAGTCCTGGGAATAAGTGCAGACTGTTGAAATAGGTACAGGATGTTTGAATGGGTGCATCTATCTCTATGGTAGGGAATTTAGGAGAGAATACAGGATATGGATATGTGTACAGGTTATAGGAAATGGGAACAGGATATGGAATGGGTACAGGGTTTGGTATGGGCATAGGTTTTTGGAAAGGGTACAGGATATGAATATGGAAACAAATTGTGAGAAAGGCTACAAGATAAGGTATGGATTTAGGTTTTTTAATAGGTACAGGATGTGGATTTGGATTCAGGTTGTAGGAAATGGGTATAGAATAAGGTATGGGTACAAATTTTGGTATGGGTATAGGCATTTCAAAGGGTTTAGGATGTGGATAGGAGTACAATGGGGGAAACGTTATAGGGCATTGAAATGGGCACAGGATTTTAGAATATGTACAGGTTTTGGTAAGGGCAAGGTTTCTAGAAAGGGTACAGGATGAGGAGATATTGGTACACATTGTAGGACTTGGTACATGATAGGACTTTAGAAGGGTTCAGAGTGTGGATATGGGTAGAAGTTATGGGAAAGGTACAGCCCTTGATAATGAGATTGATGACTAACTTATATGCCATCCTAGAGCCTTCATCCAGCAGCTGATGGAAGTAGAAGCAGACACCCACAGCTAAACACTGAACTGAAATCCAGTTGCAGAGAGGGAGGAGTGATGAGCAAAGGGGTCTAGACCAGGCTGGAGAAACCCACAGAAACAGCTGACCTGAACAAGGGGGAGCCATTGGCCCCAGACTGATCACTGGGAAACCAGCATAGAACTGATCCAGACCCCATGAACATGGGTGTCAGTGAGGAGGCCTCAGAAACATGGGGCCTCTTATCCCTAGCATAGGAATGGGCTTTGGGAGCCCATTTCACATAGAGGGATACTCACCCAGCTTAGACACATGGGGGAGGGGCTAGGCCCTTCAAAGGATATGACAGACTCTGAAGACCTCCTATGGAAGACCTCACTCTCCCTGGGGAGCAGAAATGGTATGGGATAGGTAGGGTGTTAGTGGGGGGCTGGGGAGGAGGGGAGGGAGAAGGAACTGGGATTGACATGTGAAACAATCTTGTTTCTAATTTAAGTAATGGAGGAAAAAAGAAACAAAGTAACTAATAGATGCATGACCCAGTTGAGTTTAACAGACATCTATAGAACATTCCATTCAAACACAAAAGAATATACCTTCTTCTCAGCACCACATGGAACCTTCTCTAAAATGGACCTCTGCCTGCTGCTTGAGGTGAGTCTGGGCTCTGCTCTGCACCCAACCTTCCCCCATAACCCTCTGCTCACTTCTTCCTGAGCCTCCCCCTGGACAAAAGTGGACCTGCCCAGACCAGAAGGCCCACCCTGAGTCAGGACATACCTCACCCTTTACCCCTCTGCCCTCTGCCCTCCACCTGCTGCTTAACGTGAGTCTGGGCACTACTCTGCCCCCAACCTCGCCCGTCACTCCCTGCTCAATTCTTCCTGAGCACCCCCCCAACAAGAGTGGAACTGCTCAGACCAAAAGGCTCACCCTGAGTCCAGATGCACCTCATCCCTCCACCCTCTTCCTACCACTTGAGAGAGGGAGAGACCCCACCCACACCCACTGGAAGAGGGGATGGGAAGAAGACAGAGTAAGAACACACTTAACAACAGAAAAACCAATATGACACCACCAGAATCTAGGGACTCCACACCAGCAAGACCTGAAAAGCCCAACACATAGGATGAAGAAGAGATGGACCTTAAAAATTATCTTATGAAGATGATAAGAGACCATTAAAGAGGAAACAAGAAAATCCCTTAAGTAAATAGAAGAAAAAACAAGCAAAAAAATTACATGAAATGGAGGAAAAGACAAACCAAAAAAGTCAAGAAATAAACAAATCTCTTAAAGAATCTATGCCCTTCCCCTATAATGAGACTGATGACTACTTTTTATGCCATCCTAGAGCCCTCATCCAGCGGCTGATGGAAGCAGAGGCAGACACCCACAGATACACACTGATCTGAACTCGGGAACCTAGTTGCAGAGAGGGAGAAATGAAGATCAAAGGGGTAGGTACCAGGCTGGTGAAACCCACAGAAACAGCTGGTCTAAACAAGGGGGAGCACATGGAACCCAGACTGCTGTCTGGGAGGTCAGCACAGGACTGATCCAGACCCCTGAACATGGATGTCAATGAGGACGCCTCCACACTCTAGGGGGGCCCTAATAGTGGATTAATATTTTTTCCTGGATTAAGAAGGGACTTTGAGAGCCCATCCCACGTGAGGGATGCACTCTTGACCTGGACACATGGTGGGGGCTAGGCCTGGCCCAGGATGATGTGGTGGATTTTGGGGAGCCCACATTGAGGGCCCTACCCTGCCTGGGGAGTGCAGGGTCCATGGAGGGGGGGACAGGTGGAGGGTTAGAGGTAAAGGCTGGGGGGAGGGGAGGGAGAGGGAGAAGGGACAGACATGTGAAGCAAGCTTGTTACTAATTTGAACTAATAAAAAAAGAATCTAAAGAAAGCCAAGAAAAAAAAAACCAAACAAGTGAAGGAAACCATTCAAACAGTTCACAGTTTGAAAGCAGAATTAGAAGCCAAAAGGGAAACACAGAATGGGGGGATGCTGGAAATAGAAAAGCTGGGTAAATGATCAGGAACCTCTGATGTAAGCATAACCAATAGAATACAAGAGATGGAAGAGAGAATCTCAGGTGTTGAAGACTGGCTAGAGAATATACAATCATCGACCAAAGAAAATTTCAAGTCCAGCAAACCCTAACAAAAAATATCCAGGAAATATTGGACACTGTGAAAAGACCAAACCTAAGAATAAAAGGTATAGTAGAAGGTGAAGAAATACAGCTCAAAGGCACAGAAAACATATTCAACAAAATCATAGAGAAAACTTCCCGAACATACAGAAGGATATGACTATGAAAGTACAAGAAGCTTACAGAACACCAAACAGACTGGACCACAAAAAGAAGTCCTCTCCCCCCGACACATAATAATCAAAACACCAAAATTACAGAATAAAGAGAAAATATAAAGAGAAGCAATGGAAAAAGGCCAAATAACATATAAAGGCAGACCTATCAGAATCACACCTGACTTCTCAATGGAAACTTTGAAAGCCAGAAGGTACTGGATAGATATCCTGCAAACACTAAGGGAGCATGGATGCCAACCCAGACTACTGTAAACAGCTAAACTTTCAATCACTATAGATGGAGAAAACAAGATATTCCATGATGAAACCAGACTTAAACAATACCCACAAATCCAGTACTACAGAAAATCCTAGAGGGAAAACTCCAGCACAACAAAGATAACTATACTCACAAAAACATAGGAAATAGATAATCCAACTTTACCAAACAGGAAATGAAACAGGAGGGCAAAATCCACACACAATGGCATCACCAACAATAAATCCAGAACAAGAACCAACAATCAATGGACATTAATATCCCTCAATGTCAATGGTCTTAACTTGCCTATAAAAAGATACAGGTTAACAGAATGGATATGAAGACAGAACCCATCCTTCTGCTGTATACAAGAAACACACCTCAACTTCAAAGACAGGCGTTACCTCAGAGTAAAGGGTTGGGAAAAGATTTTCCAATCAAATGGACCAAGAAACAAGCTTTCTGTAGCAATCCGAATGTCAAACAAATTAGACTTTAAACAAAAGTCAATCAAAAGAGATGAAGAAGGACATTTCATACTCATCACAGGGTAAGTCTATCAAGATGAAGTCCCAAAACTAAACCTCTATGCCCCAAATACGAAGGAATCCACATTGTTAAAGAAACATTACTAAAGCTCAAACCTCACATAAAACCACACCCCGCCAATGGAGGTGAGTGTACCAACTGCTCCTGCCCTACTCCTGCCCAAAGTCCCCTTCACCCCTGATCTCTCTGGGCCTGCACCTGCACCTGCACCTATGCCTGTGCCTCCTTAGAGTGGACCCACCCACCCAGGGAGGAGCTCCCTGAGTCTGGAAACTCCTCACTCTTCCTTCCCCTCTGCCGGACTGACCCCTACCAAGGCACGACCCCTACCAAGGCCCAACCCCTACTGAGTGAGGAGACTACCAGGAGAGGCAAGACCATCCAGAGCTGCAGATATTGAAGTCTTGGCCCCCACACACCATCAGGTGACAAGAGGAGATAGAGAGACCCCACCTGCACCTGCTGGAAGAGGAGATGGGAAGGAGACAGAATAAGAACACACTTAACAACAGAAAGACCAATATGACACCATGAGACTCTAGGAATGCCACACCAGCAAGATCTGAAAAGTCTAACACAGAGAATGAAAAAGAGATGGACCTCAAAATTACCTTAGGAAGATGATAGAGACCTTTAAGGAGGAAACAAGAAAATCCCTAAAGGAAATAGAGGAAAAACCAATAAAAAATTACATGAAATGGAAGAAAAGACAAACCAAAAAAGTCAAGAAATAAATAAATCTCTTAAAGAATCTAAAGAAAGTCAAGAAAAAAAAACAACCAAACAAGTAAAGGAAGCACTAAAAATTGTACAAAGCATGAAAGCTGAAATAGAAACAATAAAGAAAACACAGAATGAGGCAATGCTAGAAATAGAAAGGCTGGATAAACGATCAGGAACTAAAGATGTGAGCATAACCAATAGAATTTAAGAGATGGAGTAGAGAATCTCAGTCCTTGAAGACTTGCTAGAGGATATACAGTTATTGACCAAAGAAAACCACAAGTCCAACAAATCCCTAACACAAAATATCCAGGAAATATGGGACACCGTAAAAAGACTAAACCTAAGAGTAATAGGTATAGAAGAAAATGAAGAAATACAGCTCAAATGCACAGAAAACATATTCAACAAAATCATAGAAGAAAACTTCCCAAACATATAGAAGGATATGACTATGAAAGTACAAGAAGCTTACAGAACACCAAACAGACTGGACCACAAAAAGAAGTCCTCTCCCCCCGACACATAATAATCAAAACACCAAAATTACAGAATAAAGAGAAAATATAAAGAGAAGCAATGGAAAAAGGCCAAATAACATATAAAGGCAGAACTATCAGAATCACACCTGACTTCTCAATGGAAACTTTGAAAGCCAGAAGGTACTGGATAGATATCCTGCAAACACTAAGGGAGCATAGATGCCAACCCAGACTACTGTAAATAGCTAAACTTTCAATCACTATAGATGGAGAAAACAAGATATTCCATGACAAAAACAGATTTAAACAATACATACCCACAAATCCAGCACTACAGAAGGTTCTGGAAGGAAAACTTCAGCCCAATGAACATAACTACATTCACAAAAACAGAGGCAATAGATAATCTAATTTTACCAAACACAAAAAGAAACAGGAGGGCAAAATCCACACACAATGACACCACTAACAATAAATCCAAAACAAACAAGAACCAACAGTCAATGGACATTAACGTCCCTCAATGTCAATGATCTTAACTTGCTGATAAAAAGATACAAGCTAACAGAATGGATATGAAGACAGAATCCATCCTTCTGCTGTATAAAAACAACACACCTCAACTTCAAAGACAGGCGTTACCTCAGAGTAAAAGGATTGGAAAAGATTTTCCAGTCAAATGGGCTCAGGAAACAAGCTGGTGTAGCAATCCTAATATCTAACAAATTAGACTTCAAACTAAAATCAATCAAAAGAGATGAAGAAGGGCATTTCATACTCATCACAGGAAAAGTCCATCAAGATGAAGTCTCAATCCTGAACATCTATGCCCCAAATATGAAGGCACACACATTTGTAAAAGAAACATTGCTAAAGTTCAAACCACACATAAAACCACACACACTTATAGTAGGAGACTTCAACACCCCCCTTACACCACTAGACAGGATCATCAGACAGAAACTTAACAAAGAAACAAAGGATCTAACAGAAGTTATGACCCAACTGGGTTTAACAGATATCTATAGAACATTGTATCCAAACACAAAAGAATATACCTTCTCAGTGCCAACATGGAACCTTCTCAAAAATTGACCACATAGGTAGCAACAAAGCAAACCTCCACAGATACAAAAGAATTGAAATAACCCCCTGTACCTTATCAGATCACCAGGCATTAAAGCTAGAATTCAACAGCAATACGAATTGCAGAAAACCTACATTCCTGTGGAAAATGAATAACACCCAATTGCACCATTCCTGGGTTGAGGAAGAAACAAAAAAATTAAAGACTTCCTAGAATTTAACGAGAATGTAGACACAACACACCCAAACTTATGGGACACTTTGAAAGCAGTGCTAAGCGGGAAGTTCATAGCACTAAGTGCCCACATGAAGAAACTAGAGGAAAGTCACATTAGAGAATGCACAAAACAACTGAAAGATTTAGAGCAAATGAAGCAAACACACCAAGGAGGAGTAGACGCCAGGAAATAATCAAACTTAGAGCCGAAATCAACAAAGTAGAAACTAGGAAAACAGTGCAAAGAATCAATGAAACAAAGAGTTGGTTCTTCCCACATCTGACAGAGGACTGATTTCCAAAATATATAAGGTGCTCAAGAAGCTAGCCACCAAAACACCAAACAATGAAATTAAAAAGTGGGGTGCAGAACTAAATAGAGAATTCTCAACAGAGGAATCTGAAATGGCTGAAAGACACTTAAGAAAGTGCTCAAAATCATTGGCCATCAGAGAAATGCAACTTAAAACAACTCTGAGATACCACCTCACACCTGTCAGAATGGCTAAAATCAAAAATACCAATGACAACCTATGCTGGAGAGGATGTGGAGAAAAAGGAACACTCCTCCTTTGCTGGTGGGAGTGTGAACTTGTAAGACCACTCTGGAAATCAGTATGGTGGTTGTTCAGAAAAATGGGAATCAGTCTACCTCATGATCCAGCCATTCCTCTCTTGGATATATACCCAAATAGTGCATGTTCATACAACAAGGACATATGTTCAACCATGTTCATAGCAGCATTGTTTGTAATAGCCAGAAGCTGGAAGCAACCTAGATGCCCCTCAACTGAAGAATGGATAGAGAAAATGTGGTACATTTACACAATGGAGTACTACTCAGCAGAAAAAAGCAATGGAATCTTGAAATTTGCAGGCAAATGGATGGAACTAGAAGAAACCATGCTGAGTGAGGTAACAGTCAAAAAAAGACAAACATGGTATATACTCACTCATATATGAATTTTAGACATAGAGCAAAGGATTACCAGCCTATAATCCTCTTCACCAAAGAAACTAGGAAACATGAAGGACTCTAAGGGATAAATGGTCCCCAGGAATGGAAGTGGCATGAACTCCTGAACTAATTGTGAGCATGAGGGTATCGGAGAGGGAGCTGCTACAATAAGAGCAAGAGAAGAAGAGTAGAGGAGAGGAAATGGAGGGGCAGAAATATTGAGCTGGGGGAAGAATAGAGGAGAGAGAGCAGGATGAGAGATACGATATCAGAGGGAGCCACTATAGGTCTGAGAAGAGATCTGGAACCAGGGAGATCTCCAGAGACCTACAAGGATGGCATGATCTGACAATCCAGGAAATTAAGGACCATTGAGTGCTTATTCTTGTTTTTTATTTGTTGTTGGTAGTGGTATTGTGTGTGGATTTACCCTGCTTTTTCTTTTGGATTTTGGTAAAGTGGGATTATCTATTGCCTATGATTTTGTGAGTGTAGTTAACTTCCTTAGGTTGGAGTTTTCCTTCCAGTATTTTCTGTAGGGCTGGATTAGTGGTTACATATTTTTTGAATCTGGTTTTGTTTTGGAACATCTTGTTTTCTCCATCTATATTGATTGGAAGCTTTGCTAGGTAGAGTAGTCTGGGCTGGCATCCATGGTCTCTTAGAGTTGGCAGAATATCTATCCAGGTGTTTCTGGTTTTCAGAGTTTGCATCGAGAAGTCCAGTGTAATTCTGATAGGTTTGCCTTCATATGTTACTTGGCCTTTTTCCTTTGCTGCTCTTAATATTCTTTCTTTATTCTGTATGTTCAGTGTTTTCATTATGATGTGGCAAGGGGATTTTTTGTTTTAGTCTATTTGGTGTTCTGTAAGCTTCTTGTACTTTCATAGGTATGTCTTTCTTTGGTTGGGAAAATTCTCTTCTATGATTTTGTTGAATATGAATATGTTTTCTGCACCATTGATCTGGGCTTCTTCACCTTCTTCTATACCTATTATTCTTAGGTTTGGTCTTTTCACAGTGTCCCATATTTCCTGGATATTTTGTGTTAAGGATTTGTTGGACTTAAGATTTTCTTTGCTTGATGAATTTATTTCCTTTAGTTTATCTTCCGTATCTGAGATTCTGCTTCCATTTCTTGTATTTTGTTGGTTATGCTTGCATCTGTGGTTCCTGATTGTTTACTCAGCTTTTCTATTTCCAGCATTCCCTCAGTTTATGTTTTCCTTATTGTCTATATTTCAGTTTTCAGGTCCTGAACTGTTTCTTTCAGCTGTTTAATTGTATTTCCTTGGCTTTCCTTGATTTCTTGCAGCTTTCGGTTTTTCTTTTCTTCTATTTCTCTGAAGGATTTTCTGATTTCCTCTCTTAGGGTCTCTATCATCTGAATGAAGTTGTTTTTAAGGTTGCTTTCTTCTGCTTCATCTGTGTTAGGATGTTCAGATCTTGCTGGTGTAGAGTCCCTAGACTCTGGTGGCATCATATTGGTTTTTCTGTTGTTGCATGTGTTCTTATATTATCATCTTCCCATCTCTTCTTCCAGTGGGTGCAGGTGGTGTCTCTTCCTTTCCTGGTGTGTATGGGTCCAATCTTCTCTTCATGTGGCTTCAAGAGGGTCCGATACTCTGATGGGTCTCAAGGTGGATGCAGGCGGATCTGAGGCACTCTCTGTCCAGGTGGGTGGGAGCAGGACTAGCATAGAGATCTCAGCAGACTCAGGATTGCTTGGTCCTCATGTTGTTTTCTTTGTTTCTACTTTATTTACTTCAGCCCTCAATGTGTTTATTTCCTGGTGTCTATGTCTCCTGGGTGAGTTTGCTTCTTTTTGTTCTAGAGCTTTCAGGTGTGCTGTTAATTCTCTAGTGTGACTCTTCTTCAGTTTCTTCATGTGAGCACTTAGTGCTATGAACTTTCCCATTAGCACTGCTTTCAAACTGTCCCATAAGTTTGGGTATGTTGTGCCTTCATTTTCATTTAATTCTAGGTCTTTAATTTCTTTATTTCTTCCTTGACCCAAGAGTGATGCAATTGAGCATAGTTCAATTTCCATGAGTTTGTGACCGTTCTGCAGTTTGTGTTGTTGAAATCTAACTTTAAACCTTGGTGGTCCAAAAAGATACAGGAGGTTATTCCAGTTTTTTGTATCTGTTGAGGGTTCCTGTGTTGTTGAGTATGTGGTCGATTTTAGAGAAGGTTCCATGTGGCACTGAGAAGAAGGTATATTCTTTTGTGTTTGGATGGAGTGGTCTATAGATGTCTGTTAAATCCAATTGTGCCATAACTTCTGTTAGTTCCTTTGTTAAATTTCTGTCTGGTAATTCTGTCCAGTGATGAGAGTGGGGTGTTGAAAACTCCCACTATAAGTGTGTGGGGTTTTATGTGTTATTTAAGTTTTAAAATGTTTCTTTTACAAATGTGGTTGCCTTAGTATTTGGAGCATAGATGTTTGTTCAGAATTGAGACTTCATCTTGGTGAATTTTTCCTGTGATGAGTATGAAATACCCTTCATCTCTTTTGCTTAACTTTATTTTGAAGTCTAATTTGTTAGATATTAGAATAGCTACACCAACTTGTTTCTTAGGACCATTTAATTGGAAAATCTTTTCTGAACCCTTTACTTTGAGGTATTGTCTGTCTTTGAAATTGAGGTGTGTTTCTTCTATGCAGCAGAAGGATGGATTCTGTCTTTGTGTCCATTCTGTTAGTCTGTGTCTTTTTATAGGTGAGTTAAGACAGTTGATACTGAGGGATATTGATGACCATTGTTTGTTGATTCTTGGTTCTGTTTGATTTGTTTTTGGTGGTGGTATTGTGTGTGGATTTCCCTCTTTCTTTGTTTTTGGCTTTTGGTAATATGGGATCCTTTATTGCCTGTATTTTTGTGGGTGTAGTTAACTTCCTAGAGGTGAGGTTTTCCTTCCAGAAATTTCTGTAGTGCTGGATTTGTAGATATGTATTGTTTAATTCTGGTTTTGTCATGAAATATCTTGTTTTCTTCATCAATAGTGATTGAAAGCTTTGCTGGATACAGTAGTTTGGACTGGCATCCATGGTCTCTTAGTGTTTGTAGAAAATCTATCAGGACTTTCTGTCTTTCAGAGTTTCCATGGAAAAGTCAGGTGTGATTCTGATAGGTTTGCCTTCATATGTTACTTGGCCTTTTCCTTTTGCTGCTCTTAATATTCTTTCTTTATTCTGTATGTTCAGTGTTTTCATTATGATGTGGCAATGGGAATTTTTTGTTTTAGTCTATTTGGTGTTCTGTAAGCTTCTTGTACTTTCATAGGCATGTCTTTCTTTGGTTGGGAAAATCATCTTCTATGATTTTGTTGAATATGTTTTCTGCACCTTTGGTCTGGGCTTCTTCACCTTCTTCTAAACCTATTATTCTTAGGTTTGGTCTTTTCACAGTGTCCCATATTTCCTTGATATTTTGTGTTAAGGATTTGTTGGACTTAAGATTTTCTTTGCTTGATGAATGTATTTCCTCTAGTTATCTTCAGCACCTGAGATTCTCTCTTCCATCTCTTGTATTCTGTTGGTTATGCTTGCATCTGTAGTTCCTGATCATTTACCCAGATTTTCTATTTCCAGCATTCCCTCAGTTTGTGTTTTCTTTATTGTCTCTATTTCAGCTTTCAAGCTATGAATTGTTTAAATTGTTTCCTGCATCTGTTTTGATTGTTTTTCTTGACTTTCTTTGCTTTCTTTAAGAGATTTTTTGATATCTTGCATTTTTGTTTCCTGAATATTTTGTCTATTTTTTCTTCCATTTCCTTAGGAGATTTTCTCATTTCCTTTTTGAGAGTATCATTTCATAAAGTTGTTTTGAAGGTCATTCTCTTCTGCTTCATCTGTTTTGGGATGCTCAAGCCTTGCTGGTATAGAATCCCTAGACTCTGGTGGTGTCATATTAGTCTTCCCGTTGTTGAATGTGTTCTTATACTTTCATCTTCCCATTGCTTCTTCCGGGGGTACGGATGGGTTCTCTCTCTCTCCTCTTCTTTGGTGTGCTGGACTTTGACTCTTCCTGTGTGTGCCAGTCTAAGACTGGGATGGCAGGACATGTTGTATGGCTGGCTCTGCATCCAGATCTCTCTAGGGGATTCAGTGGTGGGACAGGCCTGGGCGCCATGGGTTCAGGGGTACGTGACTTTCGATAGGTTACAGGTTTTGGTGTGAGTTGGGATTTTGGATAGGTTACAGGATGTGGAAAGGTTATAGGTTTTGGTATGTGTGTGTGATATTGGATAGGGTACAGGACATTGAATCGATACAGGTTTTGGTTTGGATATGAGATTTTAGACAGGGTATAGGATTTTTGAATGGGTACAGCTTTTGGATTTCGGATAGGTTACTTGAGATGGAATGGGTACAGATTTTGGTATTGGTACAGGTTGTTGAATGTGTAGAGGTTTTGTTAGGCTTCAAGATTTTGAATAAGGTATAGGATGTAGAATTGGTATCTGTTTTGGTATGGGTATGGGACTTTAGAAGCTCACAGGCTGTGGAAGGTGTACAGGGGTTGGAAAGGGTATGGGATATTGGATAGGGTACAGGAGATGGAATGGGTACAAGATTTGGTATGGGTATAAGATATTGGTTGTGGTACAGGACATAGAATGAGTACAGGTTGTAGAATGGGTATTGGATTTTGCACAGGGTACAGGAAGTAGAACTGGTACTTGTTTTGGTTTTCGTTTGGGGCTTTGCATAGGTTACAGGATGTGGAAATGGAACAGATTATGGTGTGGTTATGGGATTTTGAATAGGGTACAGGATGTGGAATGGGTACAGGTTTTGGTATGGGCATGGGATTTCGGATGGGGTACAGAAAGTGGAATTGGTACACCTTTTGGTGTGGGTATGAGATCTTGGATAGAGTACAGTGGATGAAATGGGTACAGGTTTTGATAATGGTATGGGTTTCCCCTCCTTTTTAGATTTAAATTTGAAACAAGCTTGTTTTACATGTCAATCCCAGTTCCCTCTCCCTCCTCTTCTCCCCTGCACTCCCAACATCCTATTCCATACCCTTTCTGTTCCCCACTGAGGGTGAGGCCTTCCATGGGGGATCTTCAGAGTCTGTCATCTCATTTGGATCAGGGCCTAGGCCCTCACCCATGTGTCTAGGCTGAGAGAGTATCCCTTGTAGGGGACAGTAGACCATGCCTGTTAGAGGCTGGCCACAGGTGTGCCTGACCACACCTGTCAAGGCATGGTCAAGGTGAGGTGAGGATGACGCAGGATGGGATCTTAAGGAGCTGTGAGCACATGGGAAGGCCCTTCTCTCTGGCCTCACTGCCTTGCTGCCCTGGGCATGCTCTGGCTTGCGTTTGGCTGGCATTTATCTGAAAAAAGGTATCTTAAACCTACAGGTTCTTGCTTTAATCCCTCTATGTGGACTGGGCTCCCTAAGTCCATTCATATGTTAGGGATAAATACTGATCTACTACCTGAGGTCCCATAGATTTCTGAGGTCTCCTCACTGATACCCACACATTCCTGGGGTCTGAATCAGTCCTGTGCCGGGTTCACAGCTATCAGTGAGGTCAGTTGTTTCTGTAGGTTTCACTAGCCTGGTCTTGACCACTTTGCTCATCCCTCCTCTCTCTCTGCAACTGTGTTCCAGGAGTTCCGCTCATTGTTTAGCTGTGGGTGTCTGCTTCTGCTACCATCAGCCACTGGATGAAGGCTCCAGGATGGCATATAAGGCAGTCATCAATCTCATTATGAGGGGAGGGCATTGAAGGTAGCCTTTCCTCTGTTGCTTAGATTGTTAGTTGATGTCATCTTGTAGATCTGTGGACATTTCCCTACTGCCAGAATTCTCTTTTAACCTATAAAGGCTCCCTCTTATCTTGCTCTCCTCTATTCTTCCCCCGACTCAACCTTCCTGCTCCCTCATGTCCTCCTCACTGCTCTTCTTCTCCTCTTCTCATTTTCCTAGCTCCCTCTCCACTCCCTCCATGTTCCCAATTTGCTCAGGAGATCTTGTACCTTTCCCCTTCCACAGGGACCATGTATTTCCCTCTTAGGGTCCTCCTTGTAGCCTAACTTCTCTAGTGGTGTGGATTGTAGGCTGGTAATCATTTGTTTTATGTGTAAAATCCATATATGAGTGAGTGTATACCATGTTTGTCTTTTTGTGACTGAGTTACCTCACTCAGAATGGTTTCTTCTAGTTCCATCCATTTGCCTGCGAATTTCAAGATTCCATTGTTTTTTTTTTTTTTCTGATGAGTAGTACTCCATTGTGTAAATGTCCCACATTTTCTCCATCCATTCTTCAGTTGAGGGGCATCTAGGTTACTTCCAGGTTCTGGCTATTACAAATAGTGCTGCTATGAACATGGTTGAACAGTAGATGTCCTTGTTGTATGAATGTGCTTCTTTGGGTATATGCCTAAGAGTGGAATTGCTGGATCTTGTGGTAAACTGATTTGCATTGTCCTGAGGAATCACCATACTGATTTCCAAAGTGACTGTACAAGTTGGCACTCCCACCAGCAGTGGAGGAGTGTTCCTCTTTCTCCACATCCTCTCCAGCATAAGTTATCATTGATGTTTTTGATTTTAGCCATTCTGACAGGAGTAAGATGGTATCTCAGAGTTGCTTTGATTTGCATTTCCCTGATGGCTAAGGATATTGAGCACTTTCTTAAGTGTCATTCAGCCATTTTAGATTCCCCTGTTGAAAATTCTCTATTTAGTTCTGTACCCCACATTTCAATTGGATTATTAGGTGTTTTGGGAACTAGCATCTTGAGTTCTTTCTAATTTTGGAAATCAGCCCTCTGTCAGATGTGGGGTTGGTGAAGATCTTTTTCCAAACTGTGGGCTGGCGTTTTGTCTTGCTGACTGTGTCCTTTGCCTTACAGAAACTTCTCAGTTTCAGGAAGTCTCATTTATTAATTGTTGATTTCAGTGTCTGTTCTACAGGTGTAATGTTCAGGATGCAGTCTCCTGTACCAATTCGTTCAAGTGTACTTCCCACTTTGTCTTCTAATAGGTTCAGTGTGGCTGGATTTAGGTTGAGGTCTTTGATCATTTGGACTGAAGTTTTGTGAATGGCAAAGATCTATCTGCAGTCTTCTACATGCCAGCATCCATTTGTTAAAGATGCTTTCTTTCGAAGGGGTCTGTACCCCTGGAGAAACCCACAGGAACAGCTGACCTGAACAAGGCAGAGCACATTGACCCCAGATGCTGTCCGGGAGGCCAGTACAAGACTGATCCAGACCCCTGAACATGGATGTCAATAAGGAGGCCTCTGCACTCCAGGGAGCCTCTGGTGGTGGATTAGTATTTTTCCCTGGTGTAAGAAGGGACTTTGAGAGCCCATCCCACATGAAGGGATACACTCTGGCCCTGGACACATGGGGAAGGGCCCAGGCCCAGCACAGGAAGATTTGGTGGACTTTGCAGAGCCCCGTTGAGGGCCCTACCCTGCCTGGGGAGTGGTGGGTGGATGGGGTGGGGGGTAGGTTGGGGTTGGGGGAGGAGAGTTGGGGGTGAGGGGAGGGAGAGGGAGAAGGGACTTGAAATAAGCTTGTTCCCTAACTAGAACTAATAAAATAAAAAATAAAAAAAGGAAAAAAAGAAAAAAAAACTATGTTATAGAACTGAATAGGGGTCTCATAAGAAGAAATAAAAATGGCTAGGTTTTTTTTTTTAATGATGCTTTCTTTATTCCATTGTATACATTTAGCTTTCTTGTCAAAAATCAGGTGTTTGTAGGTGTGTGACTTAATATCAGGGTTTTCAATTTGATTCCATTGGTTTATCTATGTATTTTTGCACCAATACCAAGCTGTTTTCAGGACTATATCTCTATAATAGAGCTTTTAGTCAGAGATATCTCCGGAAGTTCCTTTATTGTACAGGGCTGTTTTGGCTATCCTGGGTTTATATATATATATATATATATATATATATATATATACTTGACTATTGTTCTTTCAAGGTCTGTGAAGCATTGTGCTGGTGTTTTGATGGGGATTTCATTGAATCTGTAGATTGCTTTTGGCAAGATGACCATTTTTACCAATCCAAGAGCATGGGAGATTTTTCCATTTTCTGGTATCTTCTCTAATTTCTTTCTTTTTTATATTTTATTTTTTAATAGTTCAAATTAGGAACATGCTTGCTTCATATGTCAATCACTTCTCCCTCTCCCTCCCTTCCCCCAACCCCCCACCAGCCTCCTACCCCCACCCGCTTCTGGTCCCCATGGAGGGTAGGGCTCTCCATGGGGGCTCCCCAAATTCCACAACATCATCCTGGGCCAGGCCTAGGCCCTCCCCCATGTATCCAGGCATAGAGAGCATCCCTTCACATGGATGGGCTCTCAAAGTCCCTTCTTTTTTTTCTCTTTTCCCCATTCATTTATTTAGCTCATAAATAAAGTCATGCACAATTATGATACACAATACAGTATGCTCACAATGGCATGGCTAAATTAAACCAATTAACATGTTATATCACACATATTCATTTTTGTTTTGAGAACACTTAAAGTATACTATCTCACAACTTTTAAAATATAGCATATTGTTATCAACCATATTTATCATGCTCTCAGTAGACCTCAGGACTTCACAGAGTCCATGCCTCTTGTCCAACTGCAGTTTTATATCCTTAAACCAATCGTTTCCCCATTGTTAAAAGACCCACATTGAAGCCTAATAGCCAAAATTCTGCTCTCTGTTCCCATAAGTTCATCATTTCTAGGTTACACATAAAATTGAAATTGTGTGATATTTGTCTTCCAGTGTGTCACTTTTTTTGTTTTGGCAAGCATATAACTTTACTACTTACTAAAGATGAAATCAAATTTGCATGCACAGGTGAGCACTCATTGAAACACCTTGGATTCATCACATATTTGAGTTTCAATATATATATATATATATATATATATATATATATATATAAATAATGGCAATAATGGCAATATGTATGCATCAATAGCAGCAACAGCTTTTCCAGGTTCTGCAGTCATTTGAACAAAATTGTAGAGACATCCAGCACACTCCATTTAAAAAAAACAAAAAACAAAAAACAAAACAAAAACAAAAACAAAAAAGTAAACAACAACAAAAAAGTAAAAAACAAAATCCCAGAAATCAGCACAGTTCTGTTACTCTTGTGGTACTTGGCACCATTTTTTTTAAAATTAGCCTCTCAGTCATCATCTGGGAGGAAACCATTCTGAGCAACATCATTAAAAACAGCTCTGGGAGTGACCCCCTGCTTTTACCCAACTCCTGTCCAAAGCGCCATTCACCCAGATCCCCTCAGGCTTGTCCCTGCTTGAAATAGACACGCCCAGGCAGGGAGGAGCTCCCTGAATCCGGTTACAGCCAGTCTTCTTCCCTTTCTGCTGACTCATCACAGACCAGGTGAGGGATCCCCTGCTTTTACCCAACTCCTGTCCAAAGCGCCATTCACCCCGATCCCCCCAGGCTTGTCCCTGCTTGAAATAGACAAGCCCAGGCAGGGAGGAGCTCCCTGAATCTGGTTACAGCCAGTCTTCCTTTCTTTTCTGCCCACTCATCACAGACCAGGTGAGGGATCCCCTGCTTTTACCCAACTCCTGTCCAAAGCGCCATTCACCCAGATCCCCCCAGGCTTGTCCCTGCTTGAAATAGACACGCCCAGGCAGGGAGGAGCTCCCTGAATCCGGTTACAGCCAGTCTTCCTTCCCTTTCCGCCGACCCATCAGAGACCAGGTGAGGGGTCCCCTGCTTTTACCCAACTCCTGTCCAAAGCGCCATTCACCCCGATCCCCCCAGGCTTGTCCCTGCTTGAAATAGACACGCCCAGGCAGGGAGGAGCTCCCTGAATCCGGTTACAGCCAGTCTTCCTTCCCTTTCTGCCGACTCATCACAGACCAGGTGAGGGATCCCCTGCTTTTACCCAACTCCTGTCCAAAGCGCAATTCACCCCGATCCCCCCAGGCTTGTCCCTGCTTGAAATAGACAAACCCAGGCAGGGAGGAGCTCCCTGAATCCGGATACAGCCAGTCTTCCTTCCCTTTCCGCCGACCCATCAGAGACCAGGTGAGGGGTCCCCTGCTTTTACCCAACTCCAGTCCAAAGTGCCATTCACCCCGATCCCCCCAGGCTTGTCCCTGCTTGAAATAGACACGCCCAGGCAGGGAGGAGCTCCCTGAATCTGGGTACAGGCCACTCTTCCTTCCGTTCCCGACGACCGATCCGCCAGGAGGTGAGTGATCCACTGCTCTTACCCAACTCCCTATCAAAGCCCCATCCATCCCGATCTCCCCGTGCCTGCTCCTGCTTGGGGTAGACCTTCCCAGGCAGTGAGGAACCCCCAGAGCCTGGAAACACCCCACTGTTACTTCCTGTCCCGCCCCCACACACCCGATCCCTATGGAGGCCTAACTCCTTCAGAGTGAGGAGACTACGAGGAGAGGCAAGACCATCTAGAGCTTCGGACATTGAATTCCTGGCCCACACACACTACAGCGTAACAAGAGGAGACAGAGAGATCCTAACTGCACTCACTGGAAAGATATGGGAAGAAGACAGAATAAGAACTAGCTCAACAACAGAAAGACCAATATGACACCACCAGAATCTAGGGACTCCACTCCAGCAAGACCTGAAAAGCCCAACATAGTGCATGAAGAAGAGATGGACCTCAAAAATTACCTCAGCATGATGATAGAGACCTTCAAAGAGGAAACAAGAAAATCCCTTAAAGAGATAGAAGAAAAAGCAAACAAAAAATTACACGAAATGGAGGAAAAGACAAACCAAAAAAATTCAAGAAATAAACAAATCTCTTAAAGAAGCTAAAGAAACCCAAGATAAAACAACCAAACAAGTGAAGGAAGCTCTCGAAACAGTTCAAAGCATGAAAGCTGAATTAGACACAATAAAGAAAACACAGAAAGAGGCGATGCTGGAAATGGAAAGACTGGAAAAATGATCAGGATCTAAAGACGTGAGTATAACTAATAGAATCCAAGAGACAGAAGAGAGAATCTCAGCTATTGAAGACTCACTAGAGGATATACATTCATCAACCAAAGAAAACCTCAAGTCCAACAAATCCCTAACACAAAATATCCAGGAAATATGGGACACCGTGAAAAGACCAAACCTAAGAATAATAGGTGTAGAAGAAGGTGAAGAAACACTGCTCAAAGGTACAGAAAACATATTCAACAAAATCATAGAAGAAAACTTCCCCAACCTACAGAAGGATATGCCTATGAAAGTACAAGAAGCTTACAGGACACCAAACAGACTGGACCACAAAAAGAAGTCCCCCGACACATAATAATCAAAACTCCAAATCTACAGAATAAAGAGAAAATATTAAGAGCAGCAAAGGAAAAAGGCCAAGTAACATATAAAGGCAAACCAATTAGAATCACACCCGACTTCTCAATAGAAACTCTGAAAGCCAGAAGGTCTTGGATAGATACCCTACAAGCACTAAGGGAGCATGGATGTCAACCCAGACTACTGTAAACAGCTAAACTTTCAATCACTATAGATGGAGAAAACAAGATATTCCATGACAAAAACAGATTTAAACAATACATACCCACAAATCCAGCACTACAGAAGGTTCTGGAAGGAAAACTTCAGCCCAATGAACATAACTACATTCACAAAAACAGAGGCAATAGATAATCTAATTTTACCAAACACAAAAAGAAACAAGAGGGCAAAATCCACACACAATGACACCACTAACAATAAATCCAAAACAAACAAGAACCAACAGTCAATGGACATTAACGTCCCTCAATGTCAATGATCTTAACTTGCTGATAAAAAGATACAAGCTAACAGAATGGATATGAAGACAGAATCCATCCTTCTGCTGTATAAAAACAACACACCTCAACTTCAAAGACAGGCGTTACCTCAGAGTAAAAGGATTGGAAAAGATTTTCCAGTCAAATGGGCTCAGGAAACAAGCTGGTGTAGCAATCCTAATATCTAACAAATTAGACTTCAAACTAAAATCAATCAAAAGAGATGAAGAAGGGCATTTCATACTCATCACAGGAAAAGTCCATCAAGATGAAGTCTCAATCCTGAACATCTATGCCCCAAATATGAAGGCACACACATTTGTAAAAGAAACATTGCTAAAGTTCAAACCACACATAAAACCACACACACTTATAGTAGGAGACTTCAACACCCCCCTTACACCACTAGACAGGATCATCAGACAGAAACTTAACAAAGAAACAAAGGATCTAACAGAAGTTATGACCCAACTGGGTTTAACAGATATCTATAGAACATTGTATCCAAACACAAAAGAATATACCTTCTCAGTGCCAACATGGAACCTTCTCAAAAATTGACCACATAGGTAGCAACAAAGCAAACCTCCACAGATACAAAAGAATTGAAATAACCCCCTGTACCTTATCAGATCACCAGGCATTAAAGCTAGAATTCAGCAACAATACAAATGGCAGAAAACCTGCAAACTTTTGGAAAATGAATAACACCCAATCGCACCATTCCTGGGTTGAGGAAGAAATAAAAAAACAAATTAAAGACTTCCTAGAATCTAATGAGAATGCAGACACAACATACCCAAACTTATGGGACACTCTGAAAGCAGTGCTAAGCGGGAAGTTCATATCACTAAGTGCCCACATGAAGAAACTAGAGAAAAGTGACATTAGAGAACTGACAGAACAACTGAAAGCACTAGAGCAAAAAGAAGCAAACTCACCAAGGAGAAGTAGACAACAGGAAATAATCAACCTGAGACCTGAAATCAATAAAGTAGAGACTAGGAAAACATTACAAAGAATCAATGAAACAAAGAGTTGGTTCTTTGAGAAGATCAATAAGATAGACAAACCTCTAGCCAAACTAACCAAAAGGCAGAGAGAGAGAGCATGCTAATTAACAAAATCAGAAACGAAAAGGGGGATATAACAACGGACACTGTGTAAATCCAGAGAATCTTTAGGTCATACTTTGAAAATATGTACTCCACAAACTTCGAAAATCTAATGGAAATGGACAGTTTCCTGGATAAATGTCACTTACCAAAATTAAATCAAGATCAGATAAACAGTTTAAATCGACCCATAACCCCTAATGAAATAGAAGCAGTCATCAAAAGCCTCCCAACCAAAAAAAAGCCCAGGGCCAGATGGCTTCACTGCAGAATTCTACCAGAAATTCAAACAGGAGCTGATACCAGTACTCCTCAAACTGTTCCACACAATAGAAGCAGATGGGATATTACCAAACTCTTTCTACAAGGCTACAATCATTTTGATACCCAAGCCACACAAAGATAAGACTAAGAAAGAGAACTACAGCCCAATATCCCTCATGAACATCGATGCTAAAATACTCAATAAAATATTGGCAAACCGAATCCAAGAACATAACAGAAAAATCATCCACCACGATCAAGTAGGCTTCATCCCAGGGATGCAAGGATGGTTCAACATACCAAAACCCATCAATGTAATCCACCATATAAACAAACTGAAAAAGAAAAACCACATGATCATCTCACTAGATGCTGAAAAAGCCTTTGACAAAATCCAACATCCCTTCATGATAAAGATCTTGGAGAGAACAGGAATAACAGGAACATATCTAAACATGATAAACGCAATATACACCAAACCAATAGCCAACATCAAACTAAATGGAGAGAAACTCAAAGCATTTCCTCTAAAATCAGGAACAAGACAAGGCTGTCCACTCTCTCCATATCTCTTCAATATTGTACTTGAAGTTCTAGCTAGAGCAATAAGACAAGAAAAGGGGATCAAAGGGATACAAATTGGAAAGGATGAAGTCAAACTTTCACTATTTGCAGATGACATGATAGTCTACATAAGTGACCCGAAAAACTCTACCAGGAAACTCCTACAGCTGATAAACACCTTCAGCAAGGTAGCAGGATACAAAAAACTCAGTAGCCCTACTATATACAGATGATAAATCCAATGAGAAAGAAATCAGGGAAACATCACCTTTCACAATATCCACAAGCAACATAAAATATCTTGGGGTAACACTAACCAAAAAAGTGAAAGACCTGTACAATAAGAACTTTGAGACTTTAAAGAAAGAAATTAAAGAAGATACCAGAAAAGTGGAAAGATCTCCCATGCTCTTGGATAGGCAGAATTAACATAGTAAAAATGGCAATCTTACCAAAAGCAATCTACAGATTCAACGCAATCCCCATCAAAATCCCAACACAGTTTTTCACAGACATTGAAAGAACAATACTCAACTTTATATGGAAAAATAAAAAACCCAGGATAGCCAAAACAACTATTTACAATAAAAGATCTTCTGGAGGCATCACCATCCCTGATTTCAAGCTCTACTATGGAGCCATAGTTCTGAAAACAGCTTGGTATTGGCACAAGAATAGACAGACAGAGCAATGGAATCGAATTGAAGACCCAGATATTAACCCACACACCTACCAATACCTTATTTTTGACAAAGGTGCTAAATCTATACAATGGAAAAAAGAGAGCATCTTCAACAAATGGTGCTGGCACCATTGGATTCGGACATGCAGAAAATTGCAGATTGAACCATACCTGTCACCATGCACAAAACTTAATTGCAAATGGATCAAAGATCTCTCCATAAATCCAGCCACACTGAATCTTCTAGAAAAGAAAGTGGGAATAACCCTTGAACAAATTGGCACAGGAGAATGATTCCCGAACATCACGCAAGAAGCACAGACACTGAGGTCTGCAATCAATGAATGGGACCTCCTGAAACTGAGAAGCTTCTGTAAGGCAAAGACCACAGTCAGTAAGACAAAACGACCACCCACAGAATGGGAAAAGATCTTCACCAGCCCCACATCTGACAGAGGACTGATTTCCAAAATATACAAGGAGCTCAAGAAGCTAGCCACCAAAACACCATACAATGAAATTAAAAAGTGGGGTGCAGAACTAAACAGAGATTTTTCAACAGAGGAATCTGAAATGGCTGAAAGACACTTAAGAAAGTGCTTAAATCCTTGGCCATCAGAGAAATGCAACTCAAAACAACTCTGAGATACCACCTCACAATTGTCAGAATGGCTAAAATCAAAAATACCAATAACAACCTATGCTGGAGAGGATGTGGAGAAAAAGGAACACTCCTCCATTGCTGGTGGGAGTGTGAACTTGTAAGACCACTTTGGAAATCAGTATGGCGGTTGCTCAGAAAAATGGGAATCAATCTACCTCAAGATCCAGCCATTCCTCTCTTGGGTATATACCCAAATAGTGCATGTTCATACAACAAGTACATGTGTTCAACCATGTTCATAGCAGCATTGTTTGTAATAGCCAGAAGCCGGAAGCAACCTAGATGCCCCTCAACTGAAGAATGGATAGAGAAAATGTGGTACATTTACACAATGGAGTACTACTCAGCCAAAAAATGCAATGGAATCTTGAAATTTGCAGGCAAATGGATGGAACTAGAAGAAACCATCCTGAGTGAGGTAACCCAATCACAAAAAGACAAACATGGTATGTACTCACTCATATATGATTTTTAGACATAGAGCAAAGGTTTACCAGCCTATAATCCTCTTCACCAAAGAAACTAGGAATCATGAAGGACTCTAAGGGACAAATAGACCCCAGGAATGGGAAGTGGCATGAACTCTCGAGCTAATTGAGAGCATGAGGGTAGGGGAGTGGGTACTGCCACAATAAGAGCATGAGAAGAAGAGTAGGGGAGAAGAAATGGAGAAGCAGAGATATTGAGTTGGGGGAAGAATAGTGGAGAGAGACCAGGATGAGAGATACCATATCAGAGGGAGCCACTATAGGTCTGAGAAGAGATCTGGAACCAGGGAGATCTCCAGAGACCTACAAGGATGACACGATCTGACAGTCCGGATACGTGGAGGAGAGGATGGCCTAGAAGCCCTTCCCCTAAAATGAGATTGATGACTACTCTCTATGCTATCCTAGAGTCCTCATTCAGTGACTGATGGAAGCAGAGACAGATATCCACAGATATACACTGAGCTGAAATCTGGAACCTAGTTGAAGAGAGGGAGGAATGAAGAACGAAGTGGTCTGTACCTGGTTGGAGAAACCCACAGAAACAGTTGGCCTGAAAAAGGGAAAGCATATCGACCCCAGATGCTCTTTGGGAGGCCAGTACGGGACTGATCCAGCCCCCTGATCATGGATGCCAATGGGGAGGCCCCTGCACTCCTGGGAGCCTCCGGAGGTGGACTGGTGTTTTGCCCTGGTGTGTGTGGGGTACTTTGAGAGCCCATCCCACTTGAAGGGATGCGCTCTGTCTCTGGACACATGGGGAGGGGCCTAGGCCCAGCACAGGATGATTTGGTGGACTTGGTGGAACCCCTGTTGGGGGCCCTACCCTGCCTGGGGAGTGGTGGGTGGATGGGGTGGGGGGTAGGTTGGAGGTGGGGGAGAAGGAATGGGGGTGAGGGGAGGGAGAGGGAGAGGGGACTTACATGTGAAACAAGCCTGTTCCCTAACTTGAATTAATAATAATAATAATAATAATAATAATAATAATAATAAAAAGAGAAAAAAACAGCTCTGATAAGGCATGGTCACTACTATGTATCATTAAGCAGGTCCACATATGAGTGAGTACAATTCATGTTTGTCTTTTTGTGATTGGGTTACCTCGCTCAGAATGGTTTCCTCAAGTTCCATCCATTTTCCTGAAAATTTCAAGATTCCATTGTTTTTTTTCTGCTGAGTAGTAATCCATTGTGTAAATGTACCACAATTTCTCTATCCATTCTTCGGTTGAGGGGCATCTAGGCTGCTTCCAGTTTCTGGCTATTACAAATAATGCTGCTATGAACATGGTTGAACAGATGTCCTTGTTGTATGAATGTGCTTCTTTTGGGTATATCCTAGGAGTGGAATTGCTGGATATTGTGGTAGACTCATTTCCCATTTTCTTGAGGAGTCGCCATACTGATTTCCACAGTGGCTGTACAAGTTGTTACTTCCACCAGCATTGGAGGAGTTTTCCTCTTTCTCTGCATCCTCTCCAGCATAAACTGTCATTGGTTTTTTTTTTTTTTATTTTAGCCATTCTGACAGGAGTAAGATGGTATCTCAGAGTTGTTTTGATTTGCATTTCCCTGATGACTAAGGATGTTGAACACTTTCTCATGTGTCTTTCAGCCATTTTAGATTCCTCTATTGACAATTGTTTATTTAGTTCTTTACCCCATTTTTTAATTTCATTGATTGGTGTTTTGGTGGCTATCTTCTTGATTTCATTGTATATTTTGGAAATCAGCCCTCTGTCAGATGTGGGGTTGGTGAAGATCTTTTCCCAGTCTGTGGGCTGCCGTTTTGTCTTGCTGACTGTCTCCTTTGCCTTACAGAAGCTTCTCAGTTTCAGGAGGTCCCATTCATCAATTGTTGCTCTCAGTGTCTGTGCTACTGGTGTAATGTTCAGGAAGTGGTCTCCTGTACCAATTAATTCAAGGGTATTTCCCACTTTGACATCTAATAGGTTCAGTGTAGCTGGATTTATGTTGAGACCTTTGATCCATTTTGACTTAAGTTTTGTGCAAGGCGATAGGCCTGGGTCTAACTGCAGTCTTCTACATGTCTGCACCCAGTTATAGCAGCACCATTGTTGAAGATCTTCTCTTTGTTCCATCGTATAAATTTGGATTGTTTGTCAAAAATCAGGTGTTCATAGGTGTGTGGAGGTAATATCAGGGTTTTCAATTCTACTCCATTGGTCTACCAGTCTATTTTTTGTGCCAATACCAAGCTGTTTTCAGGACTATGGCTCTGTAATAGAGCTTGAAGTCAGGGATGGTGATGCTTCCAGAAGTTCCTTTATTGTTTAGGGATGTTTTGGCTATCCTGGGTCTTTTGTTTCTCCATATAAAGTTGAGAATTGTTCTTTCAAGGTCTGTGAAGAATTGTGTTGGGATTTTGATGGGGATTGCGTTGAAGCTGTAGATTGCTTTTGGCAAGATTGCCACTTTTACTATGTTGATGCTACCTATCCAAGAGCATGGGAGATCTTTCCATTTTCTCAAAGTCCCTTCTTCACATCAGAGAAAAATACTGATCCACTACCAGAGACCCCTTAGGGTCCCGAGGCCTCCTCATTGTCACCCATGTTCAGGAGTCTGGATCAATCCTGTGCTAGCCTCACAGACAGCAGTCTGGGGTCCATGTGCTCCCCCTTGTTCAGGCCAGCTGTTTCTGTGGGTTTCAACAGCCTGGGCCTGACGCCTTTGATCTTCGTTCTTCCCTCTCTGCCACTAGGTTCCTGAGTTCAGTTCAGTGTATATCTGTGGTGCCTGCCTCTGCTTCCATCAGCCACTGGATGAGGGCTCTAGGATGGCATATAAAGTAGTCACCAGTCTCACTATAGGGGAAGGGCATTTAGGGTAGCCTCTCCACCATTGCCTAGATTGTCAGTTCGTGGCATCCTTGTAGGTCTCTGAAAATCTCTGTAGTGCCAGATCTCTCCTTGGACCTATAATGGCTTCCTCTAATATGGTATCTCTCATCCTGCTCTCCTCCATTCTTCCCCAACTCAGTATTTTTGCTCCTCCAATTCCTCCTCTCCTACCCTCTTCTCCTCCTCTCATTCTGGCAGCTCCCTCTCCCCTGCCCTCATGCTCCCAATTAGCTCAGGAGTTCCTGCCTCTTCTTATTCTCCAGGGTCCATGCATTTTTCCCTTAGAGTCCTTCTTGTTTCCTAGTTTCTTTGGTGAAGAGGATTATAGACTGGTAATCCTTTGCTTTATATCTAAAATTCATATATGAGTGAGTACATACCATGTTTGTCTTTTTGTGACTGGGTTACCTCACTCAGGATGGTTTCTTCTAGTTCCATCCATTTGCCTGCAAATTTCAAGATTCCATTGCTTTTTTCTGCTGAGTAGTACTCCATTGTATAAATGTACCACATTTTCTCTATCCATTCTTCAGTTGAGGGGCATCTAGGTTGCTTCCAGGTTCTGGCTATTACAAACAATGCTGCTATGAACATGGTTGAACATATGTCCTTGTTGTATGAATGTGCATTATTTGGGTATATACCCCAGAGAGGAATGGCTGGATCTTGAGGTAGATTGATTCCATTTTCCTGAGCAACAGCCATACTGATTTCCAGAGTGGTCTTACAAGTTTGCACTCCCACCAGCAATGGAGGAGTGTTCCTTCTTCTCCACATTCTCTCCAGCATAGATTGTCATTGGTGCTTTTGATTTTAGCCTTTCTGGCTGGTGTAAGATGGTATCTCAGAGTTGCATTGAGTTGTTTTGAGTTGCATTTCTCTGATGGCTAAGGATTTTGAGCACTTTCTTAAATGTCTTTCAGTCATTTTAGACTCCTCTATTGAGAATTCTCTAGTTCTGTACCCCACTTTTTAATTTCATTGATTTTGTGGCTATCTTCTTGATTTCATTGTATATTTTGGAAATCAGCCCTCTGTCAGATGTGGGGGTGGTGAAGATCTTTTCCCATTCTGTGGGCTGCCGTTTTGTCTTGTTGACTGTGTCCTTTGCCTTACAGAGCTTCTCAGTTTCAGGAGGTCCCATTTATTAATTGTAGGTCTCAATGTTTGTGCTACTGCTGTTATGTTCACGAACGGTCTCCTGTGCCAATTTGTTCAAGGGTAATTCCCACTTTCTCTTCTAGAAGATTCAGTGTGGCTGGATTTATGCTGAGATCTTTGATCCATTTGCACTTAAGTTTTGTGAATGGTGACAGGTATGGATCTATCTGAAATTTTCAGCATGTCCGAATCCAATTGTGCCAGCACCATTTGTTCAAGATGCTATCTTTTTTCCACTGTATAGATTTAGCACCTATGTCAAAAAGGTGTTCATAGGTGCGTGGGTTAATATCAGGGTTTTCAATTCGATTCCATTGGTCTATCTGTCTATTTTTGTGCCAATACCAAGCTGTTTTCAAGACTATGGCTCTATAATAGAGCTTGAAATCAGGGATAGTGATGCCCCCAGAGGTTCCTTTATTGTACAGGGTTGTTTTGGCTAAACTGTTTTTTTTTCCATATAAAGTTGAGTATTGTTCGTTCAAGGTCTGTGAAGGACTGTGTTGGGATATTGATGGGGATTGCGCTGAATCTGTGGATTGCTTTTGGCAAGATTTCCATTTTTACTATGTTGATTCTACCTATCCAAGAGCATGGGAAATCTCTCAATTTTCTGGTATCTACTTTAATTTTTTTCTTTTAAGGCTCAAAGTTCTTACTCTACAGGTCTTTCACTTTTTTGGTTAGCATCACCCCAACGTATTTTATGTTCTTTGTTGCAATTGTAAAGACTGATGTTTCTCTCATTTCTTTTTCATTGTGTTTATCATCTGTATATAGTAGGGCTACTGATTTTTTTGTGTTAATTTTGCATCCTGCTACTTTGCTGAAAGTGTGAATTAGCTTTAGGAGTTCCCTGGTAGAGTTTTTCAGGTCACTAATGTAGACTATCATGTCATCTGCAAATAGTGAAAGTTTGACGTCTTCCTTTCCAATTTGCATCCTCTTAATCTCCTTTTCTTGTCTTATTGCTCTATCTAGAACTTCAAGTACAATGTTGAAGGGATATGGAGAGAGTGAACAGCCTTATCTTGTTGCAGATTTTAGAGGAATCACTTTGAGTTTCTCTCCATTTAGTTTGATGTTGGCTGTTGGTTTGTTGTATATTGTTATTATATTTAGATATGTTCCTGTTATCCCTGTTCTCTCCAAGATCCTTATCATGAAGGAATGTGGATTTTGTCAAAGGCTTTTTCAGCATCTAGTGAGATGATCATGTGGTTTTCTTTTTCAGTTCGTTTATTGATGGATTTATTTATGTTGAACCATCTTTGCATCCCTGAGATGAAGCTTACTTGTTCATGATGAATGATTTTTCTGACGTGTTCTCAGATTCGATTTGCCAGTATTTTGTTGAGTATTTTTGCATTGATGTTCATGAGGGGTATTGGTCTGTAAGTCTCTTTTTTCATTGTATCTTTGTGTGACTTGTATATCAAAGTGATTTTAGCCTTTTTAAAAGAGTTTGGCAATGTCCCTCCTACTTCTATTGCTGTATTTAAAGTTGAGCTGTGTTTCTTGTATACAACAGAAGGATGGATTCTGTCTTCATATCCATTCTGTTAGCCTGTATCTTTTTATAGGCATATTAAGACCATTGACATTGAAGGAAATTAATGTCCATTGATTGTTGGTTCTTGATTGTTTTGGATTTATTGTTGGTGAAGTCATTGTGCATAGATTTCGCCCTCCTGTTTCTTTTCATGTTTGTGAACGTTGGATTATCTATTACCTATGTTTTTGTGAATGTAGTTGTCTTTGTTGGGTTGGGGTTTTCCTTCCAGAAATTTCTGTAGTGCTGGATTTGTGGATATGTATTGTTTAATTCTGGTTTTGTCATGGAATATATTGTTTTCTCCATCTGTAGTGATAGAATGCTTTGCTGGGTACAGTAGTCTGGGCTGGCATCCATGTTTCCTTAGTGTTTGTAGTACATCTACCCAGGACCTTCTGGCTTTCAAAGTTTCCATTGAGAAGTCAGGTGTAATTCTGATAGGTCTGCCTTTATATGTTACTTGACTTTTTCCTGTGCTGCTCTTATTTTCTCTTTATTCTGTAGGTTTGGTGTTTTGATTATTATGTGGTGAGGGGAGTTCTTTTTGTGGTCTAGTCTATTTGGTGTTCTCTAAGCTTCTAATACTTTCATAGTCATATCCTTCTGTGGGTTGGGGAAGTTTTCTTTCATGATTTTGTTGAATATGTTTTCTGTGCCTTTTAGCTGTATTTCTTCACCTTCTTCTCTACCTATTATTCTTAGGTTTGGCCTTTTCATGGTGTCCCATATTTCCTGGATATTTTGTGTTAGGAATTTGTTGGACTTGAGATTTTCTTTGGTCAATGAATGTATAACCTATTGTGAGTCTTCAACAACTGAGATTCTCGCTTCTATCTCTTGAATTCTATTGGTTATACTCACATCCTTAGATCCTGATTATTTATCCAGCCTTTCCATTTCCGGCATCCCCTCATTTTGTGTTTTCTTTATTGTTTCTATTTCAACTTTCATGCCTTGAACTGTTTTCAGTGCGTTCTTCATTTGTTTTGTTGTTTTTAATTTAGATTCTTCAAGAGATTTGTTTATTTCTTGATTTTTTGGTTAGTTTTCCCTCTATTTCTTTAAGAGATTTTCCTGTTTCCTCTTTAAGTGTCTCTATCATCTTCATAAAGTAGATTTTTAGGTTTGCTTCTTCTTCTTCTGAGTTGTGCTTTTCAGATTTTGCTGGTATGGAGTCCCTAGATTCTGATGGTATCACATTGGTCTTTCTGTTGTTGAGTGTGTTCTTGTTCGGCTTTCTTCCCATCTCTTTTCCAGTGGGTGCAGGTGGGGTCTCTATGTCTCCTCTTGTCACCCAGTGGTGCTGTGGGCTAAGACTTCAATGTCTGCAGCTCTGGATGGTCTTGCCTCTTCTGATAACCTCCTCACTCAAGAGAGGTCAGGCCAGTGTTGGGGGAAGAAAGAGTGAGGTGTTTCCAGACTCAGGGCAGTCCTCCCTGTCTGTGACGGTCCACTCTATGAAGGCACAGGCCCAGAGAGATCCTGGGGTGATGGAAGCGTTGGGCAGGAATAGGGCTAGAGCAGGTACACTCACCTCAGAAGAGGACGGGCTGGTAGAGGTGGAAGGAAGTGTAAGGTATTTCCAGATTCAAGGAGCTCCTCCCTGTCTCAGGAGAGGTCGGGCTCCAGAGAGGTCATGCCAGCAGAGGGGGAAGGAAGAGCAGTTTCTTTCTTTAAAGACTCAAAGTTCTTACTATACAGGTCTTTCACTTGTTTGGTTGGGGTTACCCCAAGGTATTTTATGTTGTTTGTGGCTATTGTAAAGGATGATGTTTCCCTGATTTCTTTCTCAGCCCTCTTATCATCTGTATATAGTAGGGATACTGACTTTTTTTAGTTAATCTTGCATCCTGCCACTTTGCTGAATGTTTACCAGTTGTAGGAGTTCCCTTGTAGAGTTTTTCGGGTCACTTATGTAAACTATCATATCATCTGCAAACATTGAAAGTTTGACTTCTTCCTTTCCAATTTGTATCCCCTTGATCTCCTTCAACAAAAGGAGATCTTATTGCTCTAGCCAGCACATCAAGTACGATATTGAAGAGATATGGAGACAGTGAACAGCCTTGTCTTATTCCTGATTTTAGAGGAATCGAGTTGAGTTTCTCTCCATTTAGTTTGATGTTGACTGTTGGTCTACTGTATATTGTTTTTTATTATGTTCAGGTATGTTCCTGTTATATTGGTCTATAGTTCACTTTCTTTCTTTTTTTTCAAGACAGCTTTGGAGCTTATCCTGGCATTTGCTCTATAGACCAGGCTGGCCTCGAACTCACAGAGATCTGCTTGGATTAAAGGCATGCACCACCAAGCCCTGGCCTGTAGTCCTCTTTCTTATTTGTTTCTTTGTGAGGCTTGGTTACCAAGGTAATTGTAGCCTCTTAAAAAGAGTTTGGCAATGAACCTTCTGCTTCTATTGTGTAGAACAATTTGATGAGTACTCGTATTAGCTCTTCTTTGAATTTCTGGTAGAATTCTGCAGTGAAGCCATCTGGCCCTGGATTTTTTTGGTTGGGAGACTTTTGATGACTGCTTCAATTTCATTAGGGGTTTTAGGTCTGTTTAAAGTGATTATCTGTTCTTGATTCAATTTTGGTAAGTGGTATCTATCCAGAAAATTGTTCATTTTCTTTAAATTTTCCAATTTTGTTGAGTACAGGTTTTCTTTTTTTGGAGAAGAAAGAGTTTATTTGTGGCTTATAAGATATAGTCTGTCATCAGGGAAGCCAGGGTAGGAATTCGAGGCAGGAACGGATGCAGAGACCATGAAGGAATACTGCTTAATGGCTTTCATGCATGGCTTCATTCGCACACATTTGTACAAAACCCAGGACCACCTGCTCAGAGGTGACACTGCCCATCGTGAACTTCACACTCTCAGTATCAATAATTAATTTAGAGAGAGAGAAAAGATGTATTTGGATGATTAGTGATGTGGGGTGATCTTGGAGGAGTTGGAGCAGTGGCAAACATGCTAAAACATATGAAAAGTTTAAACAAAAGAAATTAAGAAACAAACAAAGGGAAGGGGAAGAAAGTGCTCCCACAGATTTGCCAACAATCAATCTGACAGAGATGTTTTCTCACTAAAAGGATCCTCTTCCCAGGTGGGAGTACAGGTTTTCAAAGTCTGACCTGAACATTCTCTGGATTTCTTCAGTGTCCATTGTTATCTCCCCCTTTTCATTTCTGATTTTTGATAATTTGCATGTTCCTTCTCTGCCTTTTGGTTAGTTTGGATAAAGGTTTGTCTATCTTGTTGATTTTCTCCAAGAACCAATTCTTTGTTACATTGATTCTTTGTATTGTTTTCTTTGTTTCAACTTTATTGATTACTGCCCTCAGTTTGATTATATCCTGGTGTCTACTCCTCCGGTGTGAGTTTGCTTTTATTTGTTCTAGTGCTTTTAATTTTGCTGTTAATTCTCTAGTGTGACTATTCTCCAATTTCTTCATGTGAGCACTTAGTGCTATGAACTTTCCTCTGTACTGCTATTAAAGTGTCCCATACGTTTGGGTATGTTGTGTCTACATTTTCATTGAATTCTAGGAAGTCTTTAATTTCTTTCTGCATTTCTTCCTTGATCCAGGAATGGTGATATTGCTCATTGTTCAATTTCCATGAGTGTATACGTTTTCCTCTATTTGTGTTGTTAAATTTTAACTTTAAAGCATGTTGGTCTGATAAGATACAGGGGGTTATTTTAATTTTTTGTACCTGTTGAGGTTTGCTATGTTGCCGAGTATGTGGTCGATTTTAGAGAAGGTTCCATGTGACACTGAGAAGATGATACATTCTTTTGTGTTTGAATTCAATGTTCTTTAGATATCTGTTAATCCCAAGTGGGGCATAACTTCTGTTCGTTCCTTTGTCTCTTTGTTAAGTTTCTGTCTGGTGGTCTTGTATAGCTGTGAGAGTGGGGTGTTGAAGTCTCCCAATATAATTGTGTGAAGTTTTATATGTGATTTGAGTTTTAGTAATGTTGGTACCATTGTATTTGGGGCATAGATGATCAGAATTGAGACTTCTTTGTGATGGATTTTTCCTGTGATGAGTATGAAATGACCTCCTTCATCTCTTTTGATTGATTTCCGTTTGAAGTCTAATTTGTTAGATAGGATAGCTATACCAGCTTGTTTCTTGGGCCCATTGGATTGCAAAATCTTATCCCAACCCTTTCTCTGAGATAACGTCTCTCTTTGAAGGTGAGATGTGTTTCTTGTATGCAGCAGAATGATGGATTCTGTCTTTGTATCCATTCTGTTAGCCCTTGTCTTTTTATTGGCAGGTTAAGACCATTAATATTGAGGGAAATTAAGGACGATTGAGTGTTCATTCTTGTTTGTTTTGGATTCGTTGTTGTTGGTATTGTGTGTGGATTTACCCTGCTTTTTCTTTTGGCTTTTGTAAAGTAGGATTATCTATTGCCTATGTTTTTGTGAGTGTAGTTAACTTCCTTAGGTTGGAGTTTTCCTTCCAGTACTTTCTGTAGGGCTGGATTTTTGGGCATGTATTGTTTAAATCTGATTATGTCATGGAATATATTGTTTTCTCCATCTATAGTGATTGAAAGCTTTGCTGGGTATAGTAGTCTGGTCTGGCATCTGTGGTCTCTTAGTATTTGTAGAATACCCAGGACCTTCTAACTTTTAGAGTTAACATGTAGAAGTCAGGTGTAATTCTGACAGGTCTGCCTTTATATGTTACTTGGCCTTTTATCTTTGCTGCTCTTAATATCCTTTCTTTACTCTGTATGTTTGGTGTTTTAATTATTATGTGATGAGGGGACTTTTTTGGTCCACTCTATTTGGTATTCTGTACTTTCATTGTCTTTCTTTAGGTTGGGAAAGTTTTCTTCTATGGTTTTGTTGAATATGTTTTCTGTACCTTTGAGCTGTATTTCTTCTCCTTCTTCTATACCAATTATTCTTAGGTTTGGTCTTTTCACAGTGTCCCATATTTCCTGGATATTTTGTGTTAGGGATTTGTTGGACTTAAGATTGTCTTTGGTCAATGAAATCTATTTCTCCTAGTGTATATTCAACGCCTGAGATTCTCTCTTCCATCTCTTGTATTCTGTTGGTTATGCTTACATCTGTAGTTCCTGATCATTTACCCATCTTTTCTAATTGCAGCATTCCCTCAGACTGTGTTTTTTAAAATTTTCTCTATATCAGCTTTCAAGCCTTGCACTGTTAGAATTGTTTCTTGCAATAATTGTTTTGTCTTTTCTTCCATTTCTTTGAAGGATTCTCTCATTTCCTCTCTTAGGGTCTCTATCATCTTCATGAAGTTGTTTTCAAGGTCATTATCTTCTGTTTCATCTACGTTGGGATGTTCAGATTTTACTGGCATACAGTCCCCGGACTCTGTTGGTTTTTCTGTTGTTGAGTGTGTTCTTATATTGTTGTTTTCCCATCCCTTCTTCCAGTGGGTGCACGTTGGGATCTCTTCCTTTCCTGCTGTGTACTCGGTTCTCTTCTGGTGGGTGCTAAAGGGTCCAATACTTTGATGGATCTCATGGTGGGTGCAGGCAGGTCTGAGGCACCCCCTCTATAGGTGGATGGGAATGAAACTAACAAAGCAATGTCAGCAGACTTGAGGTTGCATGATCTGCTGGAAGTCCCAAGGACAGGAGTTCCCAGAGTGGGCAGACTGATGCCATGCCCAAGGCACTGGCCGAAGCTCACCTCAAAACAGAGTGGGGGTGGGAGAGGCCAGCGATCTCACCAAACTCTCTGATGATTGGTGCACCGAGGATGAGTCTATCAGCCTCAAGGTATGGGTTTTTTATTTGACAGAGGATGTGGAATATGTTCAGGTTATGATATGTGTACAGGATTTTGAATAGGGTACAGTTTTTGGTATGGGATTGGCATTATGGATAGAGTACAGGAAGTGGAATGGGTACAGGTTTTGAAATTGGTATGATTATTTGGATTGCATACAGAGGATAATATGGTTACAGGATTAGGTATGGGTATGGGATTTTGGATAGTGTAAAACCCATGGAATGGGTACAAGTTATGGAACGAGTAAAGGATTTTAAATAGGGTACAGGAATTGCAATGTGTAAAGGTTAAGGTATGGTTTTGTGAGTTTGGAGAGGGGGCAGGAGGTGTCCATGGGTACAGGATTTGGTATGGGCATAGGATTTTGGAGGGGTACAACTGGTGGAATAGGTATAGATTTGGTTTGGTAAGGGATTTTGGATGGGATACAGGATGTGAGTACAGGTTGGTATGAGGACAGGATTGTGGAAGTGGTACAGGATTTGTTACGGGTATGGGATTTTGGATGGTGTACAGGATGAGGAATGGGTAAAGGATTTGGTAAGGGTATGTGATTTTGGATTTGGTACAGGGTGTGGTATTGAAATGGGATTTCAAATGGGATACAGGATGTCAATGTGGTACAGGATTTGGTATTGTGTTGGGATTTTGGATGAGGTGAAGGATGTGGAATGAATACAGGATTTGGTATGGGGAAATGTGGAATGGGTACAAGATTTGGTAGAGAGGTGGTATTCTGGATAGGGTAAAAGATGAGGAATTGGTAGAGGATTTCCTACAGAGATGGCGTTTTGAATGTGGTACAGGATGTCGAATGGTAACAATATTTGGTACGGGGATGGCATTTTGGATGGGGATCAGGATGTAGAAAGACTGCAGGATTTGGAAGGCAGATGGGATTTTGGATGGGGAACAGGATGTGGAAAGGATACAGGATTTGATACGGGGATGGGATTTTGGATGGGGTACAACATGTTGAATGGGTAAAAGAATTGGTACGGTTATGGGTTATTGGATTTCTACAAGATTTGAAATGGGTACAGGATTTGGTACGTGGATGGAATATTGGCTGGGGAACAGGATGTGGAATGGGTACAGGATTTGGTGCAGGGATTGGACTTTGGATGGGGTCCAGGATGTAGAATGGTTACAGGTTTTGGTATGGTGATGACATTTTGGATGGGGTACAGAGTTGAATGGGTACAGGATTTGGTACAGGGATGGGTTGTGGATGGGGTGCAGGTTTGGAATTGGTACAGGCTTTGGCATGGGGAAGGGATTTTGGATGGGGTACATGATGTGGAATGGGTACAGGATTTGGTTTGGGTATGGGATTTTGGATGGGGTACAGGATGTGGAATGGTTACAGGATTTCGTAAAGGGACAGGATTTTGGATGGGATACAGGATGTGAAATGGTTACAGGATTTGGTTCGCGGATGGGGTTTTGCACGGGGTATAGGATGTGGAAAGCGTACAAGTGTTGGAATCGGTAAGGGATTTTAGATGGGGTACAAGATGTGGAATGTTTACTGGATTTGGAACAGGGATGAGATTTTGGATGGGGTACAGTGTGTGAAATGGTTACAGAATTTGGTACAGGGATGTGAATTTGGATGGACTACAGGATGTGGAATGGATACAGGTTTTGGAACAGGGATGGGATTTTGGATGGGGTTCATGATGTGGAAAGGGTATCACATTTGGTACAGGGATGGAATTTGGTGGGGGTACATGATGTGGAATGGTTACAGGATTTGGTAAGGGGATGGGCTTTTGGAGGGGTACAGGATTTGGAATGGGTACAGGATTTGGTGAAGGGATGGGAGTTTGGATGGGATACAGGATGTGATAAGTACAGGATTTGGTATAAGGATGCGTTGGGGAGGGGGTACAGGTTGTGGAATGCGTACATAATTTGGTAAAGGGATTGGATTTTAGATGTGGTACAGTCTGTGGAATGTGTACAGGATTTGGTAAGGGGATGGGATTTTGGATGGGGTCCTGGAAGTGGAATGGTTACAGGTTTTGGTACAGGATGGGATTCTGATTGGGTATAGGTTGTGGAATGGGTACAGGATTTGGTATGGGGAAGGGATTTTGGATGGGGTGCAGGATGTGGAATTGGTACAGGATGAGGTAAGTGCCAGTGAATTGCGATGTGTACAGGATGTGGAATTGGTACAGGATTTGAAGAGGTGATAGGATTTTGGATGGGGTACAGGATCAGGAATAGGTACAATATTTGGTACAATATTTGGTACAATATTGGATTTTAGATGTGGTACAGTCTGTGGAATGTGTACAGGATTTGGTAAGGGGATGGGATTTTGGATGGGGTACAAGTTGTGCAATAGTTATAGCATTTGGTTTGGGGATGGGATATTGGATGGTGTTCAGGATGTGGAATGTGCACAGGAATTGGTACAGGGATGGAATTTTGATGAGGTCTAGGATGTGGAATGTTTACAGGATTTTATGGTATTTTAGATGTGGTACAGGGTGTGGAATGGGTAAAGTATTTTGTAAGGGGATGTGATTTGGGATGAGGTCCAGGAATTTGAATGGTTACAGGTTTTCGTACCAGGATTGGATTCTGGATGGGGTATAGGTTGTGGAATGGGTACAGGATTTGGTATACGGATGGGATTTTGGATGGGGTACAGGATGTAATACGTACAGGATTTGGTACAGGGATGTGTTGGTGATGGGGTACAGGATTTGGAATGGGTACAGGATTTGGTAAGGGGATGGAATTTTGGATGGAGCAAAGATTGGGGAATGGTTACAATATTTGTTAAGGGGATGGAATTACTGATGGGGTACAGAATATGGAGTGGGTACAGGAATTGGTACAGGATGGAATTTTGGATGGGGTACAGGATTGGGAATGTGTACAGGATTTGGTACGCGGATGCGATTTCGGATGGGGTCCAGCATTGGGAATGGTTACAGGTTTTGGTACGCGGATGGGATACAGAATGTGGAATGGGTACTGGAGTTGTTACAGGGATGGGATTTACAGTATGTGGAATGGTTACAGGATTTGGTACAGAGATGGGATTTTGGATGGGATACACTTTGTGGAATGGGTACCGCATCTGGAACAGGGATGGAATTTTGGTGGGGGTAAAGGATGTGGAATGGGTACACGATTTTGTTCGGGAATGGGATTTTGGATAGGATTCAGCAGGGAGAATGGTTACAGGATTTGGTAAGGGAATGGGATTTTGGATGGGGTACAGGATGTGGAATGCGTACAGGATTTGGTACAGGGATGGAATTTTGGATCGGGTACAGGTTTAGGGATGGGTACAGGATATGGTCCGGGGATGGCATTTTGGATGGGTTACAGGATAGGGAATGGTTACAGGATTTGGTAAAGGGATGGGATTATGGATGGGGTAAAGAATCCAGAATCGGTACAGGATTTTGTATGGGCATGGGATTTTGGATGTGGTACAGGATGTGGATTGGGTACAGAATTTGGTATGTGGAAGGGATGTCGGATGGGGTCCAGGATGGGGAATGGTTACTGGATTGGATACCGGGATGGGATTTTGGAAGGGGTACAGGATGTAGAAAGGGTACAGGATTTGGTACGGGTATGGGAATTTGGATGGGGTCTAGGATGGGGAATGGTTACAGGTTTTGGTACGGGGATGGAATTTTGGATGGGGTACTAGATTTGCAATGGGTAAAGGATTTGGTAAGGGGATGGGATTTTGGATGGGGTACAGGATATGGATTGGGTACAGGATTTGGGATGGTGATGGGATTTTGGTTAAGGTACAGGATGGGGAATGGTTACAGGATTTGGTAAGGGGATGGTATTTTGTTTGGGGTACAGCTTACGGTATGAGTACATCATTTGGTAAAGGGATGTTTTGGGGATGCGGTACATGATTTGGAATGGATACAGGATTTGGTACAGCGATGGGATATTTGATGGGGTACAATTTGTGAAAAGGGTACAGGATTTGGTTCGGGTATGGGATTTTGGATGGTGTACAGTGTGTGAAATGATTACAGAATTTGGTACAGGGATGGGATTTGGATGGGATACAGAATGTGGAATGTTTACAGGATTTGGTACAGGATGGGATTTGGATGAGGGACAGGATGTGGAATGGGTACAGGATTTGGTACGGGGATGGGATTTTGGATGAGGTACAGGATTTGGTACAGGAATTTGTTGGGGATGGTATACAGGATATGGAATGTGAAGAAGATTTGTTGAGGGGATGGTATTTTGGAGGGAATATAGGATGTGGAATGGCTACAGGATTTGGTTCTGGGAAGGGATTTTGGATGGGGTACAGGATGTGGAATGGATACAGGATTTGGTAGAGGGATTTGTTGGCAATCGTGTACAGGATGTGGAAGGGGTACAGGATGTGGTTTGGGGATGGGATTTTAGATGGTGTATAGGATGTGGAATAGATACAAGATTTGGTACAGGGATGGGATTTTGGAGGGTGTATAAGATGTGGAATGGGTCCATGATTTGGTCCAGGGGTAGAATTTTGGAGGAGTTACAAGATGTGAAATTGGTAGTGGATTTGGTTCGGGGATGGGTCTTTATATGGGGTTCAGGATGGGGAATGGGTACAGGATTTGTTCCAGGGTTGGGTTTATGCATGGGGTACAGGAAGTGGAATGCTTATAGGTTTTGGTTCGTGGATGGGATCTGGATGGGGTATAGGATGTGGAAAGTGTACAGGATTTGGTACGGGGATGGGATTGTGGATGGGGTACAGGATGTGGTGTGGGTACAGGATTTGTTAATGGGATGGCATTTTGGAGGGGTACAGGATTTGGTAATGGGATAAGATTTTGGATGGGGTACAGGGTGTGAAATGGGTACAGGAATTGTAACAGGGATGGGATTTTGGATGGGGTACAAGTTGTGTAATTTGTACTGGATTTGGTAAGGGGATCAGAGTTAGCATGGGGTATAGGATGTTGTGTGGGTACAGGATTTGGTAAGGTGATGTGATTTTGGATGGGGTTCAGGATTTGGAAATTGTACAGGATTAATAATAGGGATGGGATTTGGGATGGGTACAAGTTGTGGAAAGGGTACAGAATTTGGTAAGGGATTGGTATTTTGGATGGAGTACAGGATTTGGAATGGATACAGGATTTGGTAAGGGGATGGGATTTTGATTGGGTACAGGATATGGAATATGCACAGGATTTTTTTGGGGGATGTGATTTTTGATGGAGTACAGGATGTGTAATTGGTACAGCATTTGGTAAGAGGATGGGATTTTGGATGGTGTACAGGATGTGTACAGGATTTGGTACAGGGATGGGATTTGGATTGGGTACAGGATGTGAAATAGGTACAGAATTTGGTAAGTGATTTGAATATTGTATGGGGTACAGGATGTGGTGTGGGTACAGGATTAGTTAAGGGGGTGGGATTTTGGATGGTGTACAGGATTTGGAATGGATACAGGATTTGGTAATGGATAAGACTTTGGATAGGGAACAGGATGTGAAATGGGTACAGGACTTGTAACAGGGATGGGATTTTGGATAGGGTACAGGTTGTGGAAATTGTACAGGATTTGGTACGCTTATGGGATTATGGATGGGGTACCGGATGTTTAATTGGTACAGAATTTGGTATAGGGATCAGATTTTGTATGGGGTGCAGCATGTGGTGTGGGTACAGTATTTGGTAAGGGGATGGTATTTTGGTTGGGGTACAGTATGTGGAATCGGTACAGGATTTGGTACGTAGATGGTATTTTGGAAGGGATACAGGATGTGTTATGGATACAGGATTTGTTAAGGGAATGGGGTTTTGGATGGGGTACAGGATGTGGAATTGGTACATGATTTGTTATGGGAATGGGATTTGGATGGCGTACATATGTGGAATGGGTCCTGGATTTGATACAGGGATGGGGTTTTGGATGGGGTACAGGATATGGAATGGTAACAGTATTTGGTCAGGGAATGCGATTTTGGATGGGGCACAGGTTGTGGAAATGATACAGGATTTGGTACGGGGATGGGAGTTTGGATTGGATACAGGATATGGAATGGGTACAGGAATTGTTATAGGGATGGAATTTTGGATGCGGTACAGGATGTGGAATGGGTACAGGATTTGGTACTGGCATGTCATTTTCGTTGGGGTACAGAATTTGGAATGGGTACAGGATTTGGTACGGGGATGGGATTTTGGATGGGATACAGTTGGTGTAAATGCTACACGATTTGGAACATGGATGGTATTTTGAATGGCCTACAGGATTTGTAATGGGTACATGATTTGTTTCGGGAATGGGATGTTAGATGGGGTACAGGATGTGGAATGGGTAGAGAATTTGGTACCAAGATGGGATTTTGGAAGGGTTTCAGGATGTGGAATGGATGCAGGATTTAGTACAGGGAAGGGATTTTGTGTGGGGTACATGATGTAGAATGGTTACAGGTTTTGGTTCTTGGATGGTATTTTGGATGGTGTACCGGTAGTGCAATTGGTACAGGATTTGGTAAGGGAATGGGATTTTGGGTGGGGTACAGTTTGTGGAAAGGGTACAGGATTTGGTCCAGGTATGTGTTGGGAATGGGATACAAGATATGGAATAGGTATAGATTTGGTAAAGGGATGGGATTTTGGATGGGGTACAGGATGTGGAATGCGTCCAGGATATGGTACAGGGATGGGGTTTTGGATGGGTACTGGATTTGTTATGGGGAGGGGATTTTGGATGGGGTCCAGGATGTTGAAAGGGTACAGGATTTGGTACAGGGATGGAATTTTGGATGGGTTACATGTTGTGGAAAGGGTACAAGATTTGGTATGGGGATGGGGATTTTGGATGTGTTACAGGTTGTTGAAAGGGTCCAGGATTTGGTAAAGGCATGGAATTTGGATGGGGTACAGGATGTGGAATGGGTACAGGATTTGGTACAGGGGATGGGATTTTGGATGTTATACAGGATGCAGAATGTGTACAGGATTTGGTACAGGCATGCAATTTTGGAGGGTGTACAGGAGGTGGATTAGGTACAGTATTTGGTACAGGGATGGAATTTTGGATGGTGTACAGGATGATGAATAGGTACATGATTTGTTTCAGGGATGGGTATTTAGATGGGGTACAGGATGTGGAAAGTATACAGGATTTCATAAGGGGATGGGATTTTGAATGGTGTACAGATTGTGGATATGGTCCAGGATTTGGTACCGGGACGGGATTTTGGATGGGATACAGGATGTGCAATGGGTACATGATTTGTTACAGGTATGAGATTTTTGATGGGGTACAGGTTGTAGAATGGGTTCAGGGTTTTGTGATGGGAAGGTATTTTGGATGGGTTCCAGGTTGTGTAAAGGATTTGGTACTGGCATTAGATTTTTGATGGGGTACTGGATGTGGATTGGGTGCAGGATTTGGTATGGGGATCGGATTTTGTATTGGGTACAGGTTGTGTTATGAGTACCGAATTTGGTAAGGGGATGGGATTTTGATTGGGATATAGAATGTCGTATGGGTACTTGATTTGGTAAGGAGATGGGTTATTTGATAGGGTACATGATGTGGAATGTTTACAGGATTTCGTTCATGGGAAGGGATATTGGATGGGGTACAGGTTTTGATGGGTACAGGATTTGATAAGGGGATGGGATTTTGGATGGGGTAGGTTGTGGAATGAGTACTGGATTGGTACGGTGATGGGATTTTGGATGGGGTACAGAATGTGGAATGGGTACAGAATTTGGCATGAGGATGGGATTTTGGATTGGGTACAGGTTGTGGAAATGGTTCAGAATTTGGTTCCGGGAAGGGAATTTGGTTGGGTACAGGAAGTTGAATGGGTATAAGATTTGGTTCGGGGATGGGATTTTGGATGGGGTACAGGATGTGGAATGTTTACAGGATTTGATTCGGGGATGGTATTTTGATTGGGGTTGTGGAATGTGTACAGGATTTCGTAAGCCAATGGAATTTTGGATGGGGTTCAGGTCGTGGAAAAGGTACAGGATTTGGTAGGGGATGGGATTTTGGAGGGGTACAGGTTGTGCAGAGGGTACAGGATTGGGTTCGGGGAAGGATTTTGCATGTGGTACAGGATGTGGATTAGTTATAGAATGGTGAAGGGATTGGATTTTGGATGTTGTACAGGTTGTAGAATGGGTACAGGGTTTGTTGAGGGGATGGGATTTTGGATGGGGTACAGATTGTGGAAAGGGTACAGGATTTGGTATGGGGAAGGGATTTTGGATGGGGTACAGATTGTAGAATGGGTACAGGGATTTGTGAGGGGAATGTATTTTGGATGGGGCACAGGTTGTGGAAAGCTTACAGGATTTGGTAAGGGGAAAGGATTTTGATGGGGTGCAGGTTGAGAAATGGTTCAGAATTTGGTACCGGGATTAGATTTTTGATGGGGTACCGGATATGGAATGGGTGCAGGATTTGGTATGGGGATTGGATTTTGGATGGGGTACAGGTTGTGTTGTGGGTACAGGATTTGGTAAGGGGATGTGATTTTTGATGGGGTACAGATTGTGGAATGTTTACAGGATTTGGTTTGGGGATGGGATTTAGCATGGTGTACAGGATGTGGAATCGGTACAGATTTGTTACAGGAATGGGATTTTGTATGGGGTACAGATTGTGGTATGGGTACAGGATTTGGTTCGGGGTGGGATTATGGATGTTGTACAGGATGTGGAAAGGGTACAGGATTTGGTTCGGGCATGGGATTTTTAGATGGGGTACAGGATGTGGAATGTGTGCAGGATTTGGTACAGGGATGCAATTTTGGAGGGTGTACAGGAGGTGGATTAGGTACAGTATTTGGTACAGGGAAGGAATTTTGGATAGGGGACAGGATGATGATTTGGTACATGATTTGGTTCAGAAATGGGTATTTAGATGGGGTACAGGATGTGGAAAGTATACAGAATTTCATAATGGGATTGGATTTTGGATGGGGTACAGATTGTGGAAAGGGTATGAGATTTGGTACGGAGATGGGATTTTGGATTGGATACAGGATGTGGAATGGGTACATGATTTGTTACAGACATGTGATTTTGGATGGGGTACAGGTTGTGAAGTGGGTACAGAATTTGGTAAGGGGATCCAATTTTGGAGGAGGTAAAGGATGTGGATGCGTACAGGATTTGGTGAGGGAATGAGATTTTGAATGGGGTACAGGTTGTGGAATGGGTAGTGGGTGTGGTACGAAGATGGGATTTTGAATGGGGTACAGGTTGTGGAAAAGGTACAGGATTTGGTACAGGGATAGAATTTTGGATGGGGTACAGGATGTGGAATTAATATCGGATTTGGTATGGTGATGGGATTTGGATGTGGTACAGGATGTGGAATGGGTACAGGTTGGGTACGGGGATGGCATTTTGGATGGGGTACAGGATGTCGTATGGGTACAGGATTTGTTATGGTGAAGGGATTTTGGATGGGGTAGAGGATTTGGAATGGGTACAGGATTTGGTAAGGGGATGGGATTTTGGATGGGGTGCAGGTTGTGTTAAGGGTACAGGATTTGGTACGGGGATGGGATTTTGGAGTTGTACAGGTTGTGTAGAGGGTACAGATTTGGGTTCGGGGATGGGATTTTGAGTGTGGTACAGGATGTGGATTGGGTACAGGTTGGGTATGGGGATGGCATTTTGGATGGGGTAGAGGATGTCCTATGGGTACAGGATTTGTTACCAGGATGGGATTTTGAATGGGTTACATGATGTGGAATGTTTACAGGATTTCGTTCGGGGATGGGATTTTGGTTGGGGTTGTGTAATGGGTACAGGATTTCGTAAGCCGATGGAATTTTGGATGGGGTTCAGGTAGTAGAAAGGTACAGGATTTGGTAGGGGAAGGGATTTTGGAGTGGTACAAGTTGTGTACAGAACTGGGTTCGTGGATGGGATTTTGGGTGTGGTACAGGATGTGGATTAGTTATAGGAATTGGTAAAGGGATTGGATCTTGGATGGGGTACAGATTGTGTAATGTTTACAGGATTTGGTAAGGGGAAAGGATTTTGATGGGGTACAGGATGTGGAATGGGTACAGGATTTGGTACGGGGATGGGATTTTGGATAAGGTACAGGTTGTGGAATGGGTACAGGATTTGCATGAAGATGGGATTTTGGGTGGGGTACAGGTTGAGGAAATGGTTCAGAATTTGGTACCGGGAAGGGATTTTGGTGGGGTACAGGATGTTGAATGGGTATAGGATTTAGTTCAGGGATGAAATTTTGGAGGGGTACTGGATGTGAATTGGGTACAGGATTTGGTAAGGGGTTGGGATTTTGGGTGGGGTACAGGTTGTGGAAAGGGTACAGAATTTGGTAAGGGGATTGGATTTAGTATGGGGTAGAGGATTTGGAATGGGTACAGGATTTGGTAAGGGGATGGGATTTTGGGTGGGGTACATGATGTAGAATGGGAACAGGATTTGGTACGAGGATGTGATTTTGGATGGGGTAAAGGATGTGGAATCGGTAGAGGATTTGGTAAGAGGATGAATATTTTGGATGGGGTCCAGGATGAAGAATGGTTACAGGATTTGGTTCGGGGATAGGATTTTGGATGGGGTACAGGTTGTGGAATGGGTACAGGATTTGGTACGAGGATGGTATTTGGATGGGGGACAGGATGTGGATTAGTTATAGGATTTGGTATGTGGATGGTATTTTGGATGAGGTACACGATGTGGAATGAGTACAGGATTTGGTACGGGGATGGGATTTTGGATGGGGTTCAGATTGTGTAAAGGATACTCATTTGGTAGGGGGAGGGGTGTTGGATGGGATACAGTATGTGGTATGGGTACAGGATTCGGTAAGGGGATGGGATTTTGTATGCGGAAGGTTGTGGAATGGTTCCAGGATTTGGTTCGGGGATGGGATTTGGATGGGGTACAGGTTGTGGAATGGGTACAGGATTTGTGAAGGGGATTGGATTTTGGATTGGGTACAGAATGTGGAATGCGTAAAGGATTTGGTAAGGGGATGCGATTTTGGATGGGGTACAGAATGTGGAATGGGTACAGGATTTAGTATGGGGATGGGTTTTTGGATGGGGTTCAGGTTGTGTAAAGGATACAGGATTTGGTAGGGGCAGGGGATGTTGGATGGGATAATGGATGTGGTATGGGTACAGGATTCGGTAAGGGGATGGGAATTTGGATGCGGACAGGATATGGAATGGTTCCAGGATTTGAATCGGCGATGGGATTTGGATGAGATACAGTATGTGGTGTGGGTCCTAGATTTGGTAAGTGGATGGGATTTTGGATGGGGTACATTATGTGGAATGGGTACAGGATTTGGTACGGTGAAGCGATTTTGAAAGGGGTACAAGTTGTGGAAATGGTTCAGAACTTGTTACATGGATAGGATTTTAAATGGGGTACAGGATGTGGAATATTTACAGAATTTGGTTCTGGATGGGATTTTGGATTGGGTTGTGGAATGGGTACTTGATTTCATAAGCCGTTGGATATTTGGATGGGGTTCAGTTAGCGGAAAAGGTACAGGATTTGGTACAGGGATGGGTTTTTTGAGGGGTACAGGTTGTGGAGAGGGTACAGGATTGGGTTTGGGGATGGGATTTTGGGTGTGGTACAGGATGTGGAATGGGTACAGGATTTGGTACGGGGATGGGATTTTGAATGGGGTGCAGGTTGTGTTAAGGGTACAGGATTTGGTACGGTATTGGGATTTTGGATGGGGTACAGGATGTGGATTAGGTATAGGATTTGGTGAAGGGATGGGATTTTGGATGGGGTACAGGTTTTGGTGAGGGGATGGGAATTTGGATGTGGCACAGGATGTGCAATGGTTACAGGATTTGGTCCGGGGATGGGATTTTGGATGGTGTACAGGATGATGAATAGGTACTTGATTTGGTTCAGGAATGGGTATTTAGATGGTGTACAAGATGTGGAAAGTATACAGGATTTTGGAAGGGGATGGGATTTTGAATGGTGTACCCCATTGGAATGTTTACAGGATTTGGTTTGGGGATGGGATTTTGGATGGTGTACAGGTTGTGGAAATCGTCCAGGATTTGGTACTGGGACGGGATTTTGTATGGGTTACAGGATGTGGATTGGGTGCAGGATTTGGTATGGGGATCGGATTTTGGATGGCTACAGGTTGTGTTATGGGTACATGATTTGCTAAGGGGATGGGTTATTTGATGGGGTACATGATGTGGAATGTTTTCAGGATTTTGTTCGTGGGAAGGAATATTGGATGTGGTACAGGTTTAGATGGGTACAGGATTTGGTAAGGGGATGGGATTTTGGATGGGGTAGGTTGTGGAATGAGTACTGGGTTGGTACGGGGATGGGATTTTGGATGGGGTACAGGATGTGGAATGGGTACAGGAATTGGTAAGGGGATGGGATTTTGGATGGGGTACAGGATGTGGAATGGGTACAGGATTTGGTACAGGGATGGGATTTTGGATCAGGTACTGTATGTGGACTGGGTACAGAATTTGGCATGAGGATGGGATTTTGGATGGGGTAGAGGTTGAGGAAAGGGTACAGGATTTGGAACGGAAGGGATTTTGCATGGGGTACAAGTTGTGGAAATGGTTCAGAATTTGGTACCGGGAAGGGAATTTGGTGGGATACAGGAAGTTTAATGGGTATAAGATTTGGTTCGGGGATGGGATTTTTGATGGGGTACTGGATGTGGAATGGGTACAGAACTTGGTAAGGTGTTGGGATTTTGGGTGGGGTACAGGTTGTGGAAAGGGTACAGGATTTGGTAAGGGGATGGTTTTTAGGATGAGGTAGAGGATTTTGAATGGGTACAGGATTTGGTAAGGGAATGGAATTTTGGATGGGGTAAAGGATGTGGAATTGGTACAGGATTTGGTAAGGGGATAGATACTTTGGATGGGGTTCAGGATGTAGAATGGTTACAGGATTTGGTTCGGGGATAGGATTTTGGATGGGGTACAGGTTGTGGAATGGGTACAGGATTTGGTATGGGGATGGTATTTGGATTGGGGACAGGATGTGGATTAGTTATAGGATTTGGTATGTGGATGGGATTTTGGATGGTTTACAGGATGTGGAATGCATAAAGGATTTGGTATGAGGATGGGATTTTGGATGGGGTACAGGTTGTGGAAAGAATACCGGATTTGGTAAGGGGATCGGATTTTGGATGGGGTACTGGATATGGAATGGGTACAGGATTTGGTATGGGGATGGGATTTTGGATGGGGTATAGGATGTGGAATGGGTACAGGATTGGGTAAGAGGGTGGGATTTTCGATGGGGTTCAGGTTGTGTAAAGGATACAGGATTTGGTAGGAGGAGGGGTTGTTGGATGGGATACAGGATGTGGTATGTGTACAGGATTCGGTAAGGGGATGGGATTTGGATGGGGTACAGGTTGCGGAATGGGTTCAGGATTTGGGAAGAGGATGGGATTTTGGATGGGATGCAGGTTGTGAAATGGTTCAGAATTTGATACCGGGATGGGATTTTGGATGGGGTACACGATGTGGAATGGATGCAGGATTTGGTATGGGGATCAGATTTTGGATTGGGTACAGGTTGTGTTACGGGTACAGGATTTGGTAAGGGGATGGGATTTTGCATGGGGTAGGTTGTGGAATGAGTAGAAGATTTTGTAAGGGGATGGGATTTTGGAGGGAGTATAGAATGTCGTATGGGTACATGATTTGGTAAGGGGATGGGATGTTTGATGGGATACAGGATGTGGAATGTTTACAGTATTTTGTTCAGGGCAATGGATTTTGGAAGGGGTACATGTTGGGGAATGGGTACAGGATTCCGTAAGGGGATGGAATTTTGGATGGTGAACAGGTTGTGGAAAAGGTACAGGATTTGGTCCAGGGATAGGATTTTGGAGGGGGTACAGGATGTTGAATGAATACAGGATTTGGTATGGGCATGGGATTTGGATGGGGTACAGGATGTGAATGTTTACAGAATTTGGTTCGGGATGGGATTTTGGATCGGGTTGTGGAATGGGTACTTCATTTCATAAGCCGTTGGATATTTGGATGGGGTTCAGGTAGTGGAAAAGGTACAGGATTTGGTACAGGGATGGGTTTTTGGAGGGGTACAGGTTGTGGAAATTGTACAGGATTTGATAAGAGGATGGTATTTTGGGTGGGGTACAGGTTGTGGAAAGGGTACAGGATTTGGTAAGGGGATGGAATTTCGGATGGTGAACAGGTTGTGGAAAGGGTACAGGATTTGGTTCGGGAATGGCATTTTGGATGGGGTACAGGTTGTAGAATGGCCACAGGATTTGGGATGGGGATGTGGATTTGGATGGGGTACAGGATGTGGAATGGGTACAGGATATGGAATGGGGATGTGATTTTGGATGGGGTACAGGATGTGGAATGGGTACACGATTTGGTGTGGTGATGGGTTTTTGCATGGGGTACATAATGTGGAATTATTACAGGATTTGGTTAAGGGTTGGGATTTTGGATGGTGTTCAGAATGTGCAACGGGTACAGATTTGTTACAGGGATGGGATTGTGGATGGGGTACATGTTGTGGAAAGGTTACAGGATTTGGTACAAGGAAGGTATTTTGGACGGAGTACAGGATGTGGAATGGGTACAGGATTTGGTAAGGGGAAGGGATTTTGTATGGGGACCAGGTTGTGGAATGGGTACAGGATTAGGTAAGGGGATGTGATTTTGGATGGGTACAAGGTGTGGATTGGGTACTGGATTTGGTATGGGGATGGGATTTTGGATGGGGTACAGGATGGGGAATGGGTACAGGATTTGCAAAGTGGATGGGATTATGGATGGGGTACAGGACGTGGTATGGGTACAGGATTTGGTACGGGTATATGATTGTGGATGAGATACAGGATGTGGAATGGGTAAAGAATTTAGTACGGGGATATGATTTGGGATGGGCGACAGGACGTGGTATGGGTACAGGATTTGGTACAGGGATGGGATATTGGATGGGGTACAGGATGTGGAATGGATACAGGTATTGGTATGGGAATGGTATTTTGAATGGTGCACCTGATGTAGAATGGTTACATGATTTGGTACAGGAATGACATTTTCGATGGTATAAAGGATGTGGAATAGTTTCAGGTTTTGGTAACGGGACGGGGTTTTGGATGGCTTACAGGATGTGATATGTATACAATATTTGGTAAGGGGATGTGAAATTGGATGGGAAACACGACTGGGAATTGGTACAGGATTTGGTAAGGGGAAGGGATTTTGTATGGGGACCAGGTTGTGGAATGGGTGCAGATTATTGGATGGGGATGGGATTTTGGATTGGGCAGAGGATGTGACATGGGTACAGGATTTGGGTACTGGAATGGCATTTTGGATAGGATGTGGAATGGGAACAGAATTTGGTACAGGGATGAGATTTTGGATGGGATACATGATGTGAAATGGGTAAAATATTACGTAAGTGAATGGGATAATGGATGGGGTACAGTATGTGGAATGGGTACAGGATTTTATATAGGGATGAAATTTTGGATGCAGTACAGGATTTGGAATGTGTACAAGATTTGGTACGGGGAAGGGATTTTGGATGAGATACAGGACGTGGATGGTTATAGGATTTGGAAAGGACTGATTTTTGGATGGGGTCCCCGATGTGGAATGGTTACATGTCTTGGTATGGGCATGTGATATCGGATGGGGTAAAGGAGGTGGAATGGTTACAGGGTTTGGTACATGGATGGGATATGGATGTGGACCCGGATGTGGAATGATTACAGGTTTTTTTTTTACAGGGTGGGATTTTGGATGGGGTACAGGATGTGGAATGGGTACAGATTTGGTACCGGGATGGTTTCTGGATGTGGACCAGGAAGTGGAATGATTACAGGTTTTTTTTTTTTACAAGGATGGAATTTCGGATGTGGTACAGCTTGTGGAATGGGTACAGGATTTGATATGGGGATGGGATTGTGGATGGGGTACAGGATGTGGAATGTGTACTGGAATTGGTACGCTGATGGCATTTTGGATGAGGTACAGCATGTGGAATGGGTACAGCATTTGGTATGGGGATGGGATTTTCGATGAGGTACAGATATGGATTGTTTCCAGGTTTTGGTACAGGGATGGAATTTGGATGGTGTACAGGAATGGGAATTGGTACAGTATTTGGTAAGGGGAGGGGAGTTTGCATTTGGTGGAGGTTCTGGAATGAGTACAGGTTTTGGCACAGGGATTGGTTTATGGATGGGGTACAGGATGTATAATGGGTACAGGATTTGGTACAGGGATGGGATTTTGGATAGTGTACAGGCTGTGGATGTGTACCGGATTTGGTACAGTGATGGGATTTGGATGGAGTCCCGGAGTGGAATGGTTACAGGGCTTGGAATTGGGATGGGATTTTGGATGGGGTACAGGATGTGGAAATGGTGCAGCATTTGGTACAGGGATGGGATTTTCGATGGGGTGCAGGATATAATATGTGTACAGGATTTGGTATGGGGATGGATTTTGTATGGCGTCCCATATGTGGAATGGTAACAGGTTTTGTTACCGGGATGGGATTTTGGATGGGGTACATGATGTGGAATGGGTACAGGATTAGGTAGAGGGATGGGATTTTGATAAGGAACAGGATGTGGAAATGGAGGATTTGGTAAGGGGATGTGAATTTGGATGCGGTACAGGACTGGGAATTGGTACAGGATTAGGTAGGGGAATGGATTTTGGATGGGGTACAGGATGTGATACGGGTACAAAATTTGGTACGGAGATGGCATTTTGACAGGGTACAGGATTTGGAAAGGGTTCAGGATTTGTTACAGGCATGGGATTTTGGATGGGATACAGGATATGGAATGTGTAGAGGATATGGTAAGCAGACTGGATACTGGATGGGCAACAGGATGTGGAATGGGTACAGGATTTGGTACAGGGATGGGGTTTTGGATGGGGTATAGAATTTGGAATGGTTACAGGATTTGGTACGGGGACTGGATTTTGGATGGGGTACAGGATATGGAATGGGTACAGGATAAAGTAGGGGGATGGGATTTGGGATGGAGTACAGGATGTGGAATGAGTACAAGATTTGGTAAGTGGATCAGCAACTGGATGGGGTACAGGATGTTAATGGGTACAGGATTTGGTACAGGGATGGGATTTTGGATGGGATTCAGGATGTGGAATGGGTACAGGATTTGGAAGAGTTATGGGATTTTGGATGGAGTATAGGATGCGGAATGTGTACAGTTTTGTACAAGGATGGGATTTTGGATGATGTACAGTGTGTGGAATGCTTACAGGATTTGGATCGGGGATGGGATTTTGGATGGTGCACAGGTTATAGAATTGGTACAGGATTTTGAACGTGGATGTGATTTTGGATTGGGTACAGGATTTGTAATGGTTACAGGATTTGGTAGGGGGATGGGATTTTGGATGGTGCACAGGTTATGGAATGAGAACAGAATTTGGAACGGGGATGGGATTGTGGATGGTGTATAGGATGTGTATTGTTACAGGATTTTGTACAGGGATAGGATTTTGGGTGGGGTACAGGATGTTAATGGGTACAGGATTTGGTAGATGGATGGGATTTTGGATTGGGTTCAGGATGTGGAATGGGTACAGTATTTGGAAGAGGTATGGGATTTTGGATGGAGTATAAGATGTTGAATGGGTACAGGATTTGGTAAGGGGGTGGATTTTGGATGGGGTACAGGATGTGGATTTGTACCGCATTTGTTAATTCAATGGGATTTTGGATGGGGTCCCGGATGTGGAATGGTTACAGAACTTGTTACAGTTTGGGTACAGGTTATGGAATGGGTACAGGATTTGGTACGGGTATGGGAAATTCGGTGGGATACAGGATATGCAATGGGTAGAGGATTTGGAACAGAGATGCAATTTTGGATGGTGTACACGATGTGGAATGGGTACGGGATTTGGTTTGTGGATGGGATTTTGGATGGGGTGCAGGAAATGGAATGCGTACAGGATTTTGTACAGAGATGGGGTTTTGGATGATGTACAGGATGTGGAATCGGTACAGGATTTGGTAGGGGGATGGGATTTGGAATGGGGTACAGGATGTGGAATGGGTACCGGATTAGGTTCGTGGATGGGATTTTGGAGGAGGTACAGAATGTGGAATGGATATAGGATTTGGTATGGGCATCGGATTTTGGGTGGTATATAGGATGTGGAATAGGTTCAGGATTTGGTTCCTGGATGGGATATTGGATGGGGTACAGGAAATGCAATGTGTACAGGATTTGGTAAGTGGATCGGAAACTGGATGGGCTACAGGATGTGGAATGTGTACACGATTTTACTATGGGATGGGATTTTGGATGGGGGACAGGATGTGGAATGGGTACAGGATTTGGTACAGGGATGCGATTTTGGATGATGTACACGATGTGGTATGGGTACCGGATTTGGTTTGTGGATGGGATTTTGGATGGGTTGCAGGATGTGGAATGTGTACAGGATTTGGGAAGGGGATGGGATTTTGGATGGAGTATAGGATGTGGAATGGGTAAGGATTTGGATAGTGGATCGGAGTTTGGATGGGGTACAGGATGCTAATGGGTACAGGATTTGTATGGGGATGGGATTTTGGATGATGTACAGGATGTGGAATGGGTATAGGATTTGGTACTAGGATGGCATTTTGGGTGGAGTACAGGATGTGGAAATGGTACAGATTTGGATAGGGGATGGGAGTTTGGATGTTTACAGAATGTGGAATGGTTTCAGTACTTGGGTCGGGGAAGGAATTTTGGATGGTGTACAGGATGTGCAATGGTTATAGGATTTAGTACGGGCATGGGATTTTGGGTGGGATACAGGATTGGAATGAGTACAGTATTTGGTACTGGAATGGAATTTGGATGGGGTACAGGATGTGGAAAGATACAGGATTTGGAAAGGGGATGGGAGTTTGGATGTGGTAAAGGATGTGGAATGGGTACAGGATTTGGATTGAGGATGGAATTTTAGATGGGGTACAGGATGTGGAATTGTTACAGGAATTTTGGATGGGATGCAGGATGTGGAATGGGTACATTACTTGGTAAGTGGATGGGATACTGGAGGAGGTACAGGATGTGGAGGGGTACAGGATTTGGTACCAGGATGGGATTTTGGATGGAATAAAGGATTTTAAAGGGTACAGAATTTGGTAAGTGGATGGGATACTGGATGGGTTACAGGATTTGGATTGGGTCCAGGATTTGGTACCGAAATGGGATTTTGGATAGGGTACAGGATCAGAAATGGTTACAGGATTTGGTATGGGGATTGTATTTCCGAAGGGATACATGATGTGGATGGGAACAGGTTTTGGTACTGGGATGGGATTTTGGATGGGGTCCCAGAAGTGGAATGTTTACAGGACTTGTAAGGCGATGGCATTTTGGATGGGGTACAGGATGTTGAATGGGTACAGGATTTGGTACCAGGATGGATTTTTGGATGGGATACAGGGTTTTAAAGGGTACAGGATTTGGTAAGTGGATGGCATTCTGGCTGAATTACAGGATGTGGATTGGGTCCAGGATTTGGTATGGGGATGGGATTTCGGATGGGATACAGGATGTGGATGGGAACAGGTTTTGGTACTGGGATGGGATTTTGGATGGGGTCCCAGATGTGGAATGTTTACAGGACTTGTAAGGGGATGGGATTTTGGTTGTGGTACAGGATGTGGAATGTTACAGGTTTGGTCAGGGGATGCGGTTATGGATTGGGTACAGGATGTGGAATGGTTACAGGATTTGGTACGGGAGACAGTATTTTGGAGTGGTACTTGATGTGGAATGTGTACAGGATTTGGTAAGGGGATGGGATTTTAAATGGCATACAGGATGTGGAATGGCTACAGGTTTTGGTACGAGGATATTATTTTGGATGGGATACAGGATCTGGAATGTGTACAGGATTTGGTATGCGGATGGGATTATGGATGGGGTATAGGATGTGGAATGGTTACAGGACTTAGAAGGGGATGACATTTCAATTGGGGTACAGGTTGTGGAATGGGTATAGATTTGGTAAGGGAATGTGATTTTAATGGGATTTAGGATGTGGAATGGGGACCGGATTTGGTTTGTGGATGGGATTTTGAATGGGATACAGATTGTGGAATGAATACATGATTTGGTCCGGGGATGGTATATTGGAGGCGGTACAGGATTTGGAATAGGTACAGGATTTGGCACGGAGATGGGATTTTGGATGGGGTACAGGATGTGGAATAGGTACAAGATTTGGTAAGGGGATTGCATTTTGGATGTGGTACAGGATGTGGAATGGGTACATGATTTGGTACGGGGATGGGATTTTGGATGGGGTACAGGTTAAGGAATGGGTACAGGATTTGGTACAGGGAAGGGATTGTGGATGGGGTACAGGATGTGGAATGTGTACAGGATTTGGTACGGGGATGTCATTTTGGATGGGGTACAGGATATGGAAAGGGTACAGGATTTGGTAAGTGGATGGAATATTGGATTGGGTACAGGGTGTGGAATGGATACAGTACTTTGGTCGTGGATGGGATTTTGGAGGGTGTACAGGATGTGCAATGGTTATAGGATTTGGTACTGGCATGAGATTTTGGGTGGGATACAGGATGTGGAATGAGTACAGTATATGGTACTGGGATGGGATTTTGGATGGGGTACCGGAATTGGAAAGGGTACAGGATTAGGTACGGGGATGGGATATTCGATGGGATACAGGATATGCAATGGGTACAGGATATGGTACAGGGATGCGATTTTGGATGCTGTACATATGTGGAATGGATACCGGATTTGGTTTGTGGATGGGATTTTGGATGGGGAGCAGGATTTGGAATGTGTACAGGATTTGGTACAGAGATAGGATTTTGGATGCTGTACAGTATGTGGAATGGGTACAGAATAAGGTATGGGGATGTGATTTGGAAGGGGGTACAGGATGTCGAATGGGTACCGTATTTGGTTCGTTGATGGGATTTTGTATGCGGTACAGTATGTGGAATGCGTACAGGATTTGGTACACGGATGTGATTTGTATGAGGTATCAGATGTGGAAAGGGTACAGTATCTGGTTTGGGGAATGGATTTTGGATGGGGTACAGGATGTGGAATGGTTATAGGATTTGGGACGGGCATGGGATTTTGGGTGGGACACAGGATGTGGAATGGGTTCAGGATTTGGTTCCTGGATGGGTTTTGGATGGGGTACAATATGTGGAATGGTTACAGGATTGGGTGTGGTGATGGGATTTTGGATGGGATACAGGATGTGGAATGGGTCCAGGATTTGGTATGGGGATGGATTTTTGATGGGATACAGGATGTGGATTGGTACATCATTTGTTTCTTTGATGGGATTTTGGATGGGGTCCCGGATGTGGAATCGTTACACGACTTGGTAAAGTTTGGGTACAGCTTATGGAATGGGTACAAGATTTGGTACTGGGATGGGATTTCAGATGGGATACAGGATGTATAGGATTTGGTACAGGGATGGGATTTTGGATGGGGTACAGGATGTGGAAAGGTTACAGGATTTGGTATGGGTAAGGGATTGTGGATGGGTTACCGGATGTGGAATGGGTACAGGATATGGTAAGGTGATCGGAAATGGGATTGGGTACAGGATGTGGATTGGGTACAGGATTTGTTACAGGTATGGGATTTTGGATGAAGTACAGGATGTGGAATGTGTTCAGGATTTGTTTCCTGGATGGGATTTGGATGCGGTACAGGATCGGTTTTGGGTACAGTATTTGGTATGGGGATGGTATTTTGGATGGGGTACAGGATGTGGAATGGGTACAGATTTTGTAAGGGGATGTGATTTTAATTGGATTCAGGATGTGGAATGAATACCGGATTTGGTTTGTGGATGAGATTTTGAATATGGTACAGGATGTGGAATGTTTACATGATTTGGTGCAGAGATGGGATTTTGGATGATGTACAGCATGTGGAAAGGGTACAGGATTTGGTATGCGGATGTGGTTTTGGATGGTGTACAGGATGTGGAATGGTTACAGGTTGGGATTGGCATTTAATCGGGTACAGGATGTGGATTGGGTACAGGATTTGTTAGGGGGATGGGATTTTGGATGGGTACAGGATTTAGTGCGGGGATGGGAATGTGGATGGGGTGCAGGATGTGGAATGGTTACAGGATTTGGTAAGGGATGGGATTTTGTATGGGGTACAGCATGTTAATGGGTACATGATTTGGTATGGTGATGGGATTTTGGAGAATTACAAGATGTGGTTGTTTACAGGATTTAGTACTGGGATGGCCTTTTGGATGGGGGACTGGATGTGGAGAGTGTACAGGATTTGGTATGGGGATGGGATTTTGATAGGGTACAGGATGTGGCATGGTTACACGATATGGTACGGTGATGGGATTTTGGATGGGGTACAATATGTGAAATGGTTACAGGATTTGGTGTTGCTATGGGATTTTGGATGAGATACAGGATGTGGAATGGGTACAAGATTTGGTACGGGGATGGATTTTTGTTGGGATACAGGATGTGGATTGGTACAGCATTTGTTATTTCGATGGTATTTTGGATGGGGTCCCAGTTGTGGAATTGTTACAGAATTTGGTACAGTTTGGGTACAGGATATGGAATGTGTACTGGATTGGTAAGTGGATGGGAAATTCGATGGGATACAGGATATGCAATGGGTACTGATTTGGTACAGGAATGCGATTTTGGATGGTGTACACGATGTGGAATGGTACCGGATTTGGTTTGTGAATGGGATTTTGGATGGGGTACAGGATGTGGTATGGTGACGGGATTTTTGATGGGTTACAAGATGTGGAATGGTTACTTCATTTGGTACGGAAATGGGATTTTAATGGGGCACAGGAGTGGAATGGGTACAGGATTTGGTTCGGGGATGGCATTTTTGTTGGGGTACAGGATATGGAATGTGTATGGGATTTGGTAGGGCATGGGATTTTGGATGGGGTACAGGTTATGGAATTGGTACTGGATTTGGTACAGGGATGGGTTTGTGAATGTGGTACAAGATGTGGAATGGTTACAGGATTTGGTACTGGAATGTGATTTTGGATGAGGTACAGGTTTGTAATAGGTACAGGACTGATACGGGGATGGGATTTTGGATGGAGTATAGGATGTGGAATGGGTACAGGATAAGGTATGGGGATGGGGTACAGGATGTGGAATGGGTAACGGATTTGGTTCGTGGATGGGATTTTGGATGCAATACAGGATGTGGATTGCGTACAGGATTTGGTACACGGATGTGATTTTGTATGAGGTATAGGATGCTGAATGGGTACAGGATTTGGTATGTGGATGGGATTTTGGAGGAGGTACAGGATGTGGAATGGTTTCAGGATTTGGTCCCGGAATGGGATTTTGGATGGGGTACAGGATGTGGAATGGTTACAGGATTTGGTACAGGGATGTGATTTCAGATGGGATACAGGATGTTGATGGGGACAGGTTTTGGTACAGGGATGGGATTTTGGATGGCGTTCCACATGTAGAATGTTACAGGACTAGTAAGTGGATGGTACTTTGGATGGGTACCGGATGTGGAATGGGTACAGGATTTGGTACTGGGATGGCATTTTGGATAGGGTACAGGATGTGGAATGCATACAGGATTTGGTACGGGGATGGGATTTTGGATGGGATACAGGATTGGAATAGGTACAGGATTTGGTAAGTGGGTGGGATACTGGATGGGTTACAGGATTTGGTTTGGGTCCAGGAATTGGTACGGGGATGGGATTTTGGATGTTTTTCAGGATGTGGAATGGTTACAGGATTTGATATGGGGATGGGATTTCAGATGGGTTACAGGATGTGGATGGGAACAGGTTTTGGTACAGGGATGTGATTTTGGATGGGGTTCCAGATGTGGAATGTTGCAGGACTTGTAAGGGGATGGGATTTTGGATGGGCACAAGATGTGGAATGGGTACAGGATTTGGTACAGAGATGGGATTTTGTATGGGGTACAGATGTTATTGGGTACAGGATTTGGTAAGGGGATGGGATTTTGGATGCTGTACAGTATGTGGAAAGGTACAGGATTTGGTGTGGCCATGGGATTTGGGATGGGACACAGGAAGTGGATTGGGTACAGGATTTGTTAGGGGGATGGGATTTTGGATGGGGTACAGGATGTGGAATCGGTACAGGACTTGTTGTGTGGTGATGGGGTTTTTGATGGATTACAAGATGTGGAATGGCTACCGGATTTGGTACGATAATGGGATTTTTGATGGGCCACAGGAGTGGAATGGGTACAGGATTTGGTACAGGGATGGGATTTTGGATGATGTAGAGGTTGTGGAATGGTTATAGGATTTACTATGGACATGGGATTTTGGGTGGGATACAGGATGTGGAATGGATTCAGGTTTGGTTCCTGGATCAGATACTGCATGGGGTACAGGATATGGAATGTGTAAAGTATTTGGTACTGTAATGGCATTTTGGATTGGGTACAAGATATAGAAAGTGTACAGGATTTGGATAGGGCATGTGATTTTGAATGGGATACAGGATTGGAATAAGTACAGGATTTGGTAAGTGGATGGGATACTGGATGGTTTACAGGATTTGGTTTGGGTACAGGATTTGGTACAGGGATGGGATTTTGGATGGGGTTCAGGTTGTGGAATGGTTACAGGATTGGGGGATGGGAATTTGGATGGGGTTCCAGATGTGGAATATTACAGGACTTGTATGGGGATGGTATTTTGGAGGGGGTACAGGATTTGGAATGTGTACAGGATTTGGCAAGGAGATGGGATTTTGGATGGGGTGCAGGATGTGTAATGGGTACAGGATTTGGTACAGGGATGGGATTTTGGATGAGGTACAGGATTTGTAAAGGGTGCAGGATTTGGTACAGGTAAGGGATTGTGGATGGGTAAAGGATGTGGAATTGGTACAGGTTTTGTTATAGGGATGGGATTTTGGATAGGGTACAGGATGTGGAAAGTGTACAGTATTTGGTAAAAGGATAGAATTTTGGATGCGGTACAGGATCTGTAATTGTTACAGGATTTGTTATGGGGATGGGATTTTGGATGGGGTCCCGGATGTGGATTGGTTATAGGACTTTGTACTCGGATGGCATTTCTATTAGGGTACAGGTTGTTTAATGGGTGTAGATTTGGTAATGGGATGGGATTTTAATGGGGTTCAGGATGTGGAATGGTTACAGGATTTGGTACAGGAATGGCATTGAATGGGGTCCAAGATGTGGAATACGTACAGGATTTGGTAAGGGGGATAGGTTTTTGGAGGAGTACTGTATGTCGAATGTATACAGGATTTGCTAAGGTGGATGGTACTTTTGATGGGGTACAGGATGTGGAATGACTACAGGATTTGTTAAGGGGATGGGATTTTGGATTGTGTACAGGATGTCGAATGGTTACAGCATTTGGTGTGTCGATGGGATTTGGGATGGGATACAGGATGTGGATTGGGTACAGGATTTGTTAGAGGGATGGGATTTTGGATGGGGTACAGGATGTAGAATTGTTACAGGATTTGGTACCGGGGTGGCATTTTGGATGGGTTACAGGATGTAGAATGGGTACAGGATTTGATTCGGGGATGGAATTTTGGATGGGGTGCAGGATGTAAAATGGTTACAGGATTTGGTAAGTGGATGGGATACGGCCTGAGGTACAGGATGTGGATGGGTACAGGATTTGGTCTGGAGAATGGATTTTATGCGGTACAGGATTTGGCACAGAGATGGGATTTTGGATGGAGTACAGGATGTGGAATAGGTAGAGGATTTGGTACTGGGGAGGGGATTTTGGATGGGTTACAAGATGTGGAATGGTTACTGGATTTGGTACGGAGATGGGATTTTTGATGGGCCACAGGAGTGGAATGGGTACTAGATTTGGTGTGCGGATGTGATTTTGGATGGGGTACAGGATGTCAAATGGTTACAGGATTTGGTGTAGTGATGGGATTTGGGATGGGATACAGGATGTGGATTGGGTACAGGATTTGGTACAGGGATGGGATTTTGGATGGGGTACAGGATGTGGAATGGGTACAGGATTTTGTATGGTGATGGGATTTGGATGGGATACAGGATGTGGAAAAGTACAGGATTTGGTCAGTGGATGGGTTTTTGGATGCGGTACAGGATTTGGAATGGGTACAGGATTTGGTTCATGGATGGGGTTTTGGATGGCGTACACATGTGGATGGGTGCAGGATTTGGTACAGGGATGGGATTTTGTATGGGGTACAGGATCTGGAATGGATTCTGGATTTGGTATGGGGATGGCATTTCGAGGGGGTACAGGATGTGGAATTGTTACAGGTTTTGGTATGGGAATGGCATTTAATTGGGTACAGGATTTGGAATGGGTACAGGATTTGGTACGGTGGATAGGATTTGAATGGGGTACAGGATGTGGAATGGGTACAGGATTTGGTATGGGGATGCGATTTTGGAAGGATTCCAGGATGTGGAATGGTTACAGGTTTTGGTACGGGGATGGAATTTTGATTGGGTACAGGATGTGGAATAATTACAGGGTTTGGTTGGGATTTTGGATGGGGTACAGTATGTAAAATATAAGGTTTTGGTTCGGTGATGGGATTTTGGATGGGGTACAGAATGTGGATTGGGTACAGGATTTTATACCGGGATGGTATTTTGGATGGGGTACAGGGTGTGCAATATGTACCTGATTTGTTATGGTTATGGTGTTTTGGATGGGATACAGGATTTGGTATGTGTATGGGATTTGGTATGCTGACAGGATTTTGGATAGTGTTTATGGTGTGGAATTTGTACTGGGTTTGTCATGAGTTTAGCATTTTGAATGGTGTACAGTTTTTGGAATGGGTACAGAATTTTGAATGGTTACAGTATTTGCTACCGATATTTGATTTTGGATGGGGTTCATTTTTTGGAATGTGCATAGAATTTGGTATGAGTATATGATTTTTGCTAGGGTTCTGATTTTTGAATGGATACAAATTTGACTTCAGTATAGTTTTTTTCATGGGATACACGTATGGAATTTGTTCAGGTTTTGTATGGTTATGGGATTTTGGATAGCATTCAGGTTTTGGAGTGTGTACAGAATTCGGTATGAGTATAGGATTTGGGATGGGTACAATTTGTGGATGGGTACAGGATTTGGTGTGGGTAAGGGATTTTGAATGGGGTACAGGTTTTGGAATGGGCACAGTATTTTGTATGGCTATGTGATTTTGTATATTCTGTAGGGCGTGGAATTTGTGCTTGTTTTGCTATGGATATCTGCTTTTGTGTAGGGTGCAGGATTTGGAAAATATACAGGTTTTAGTATGGGGATGTGATTTTGATAGGGTACAGGTGTTGTTAGGGATACAGCTTTTCGTATGGTATGGGTTTTGGATAGAATGCAGGGTAGGTAATTAGTGCAGGTTTTGATAGGGATATGGGATTTTTATTAGGATACAGAATGTGGAATCGGTGTAGGTTTTGGAATGTGTCTTGGGGTAGTGTAAAGGATGCAGATATATGTCAAGGTTTTGCTATGTTTATAATGTTTGGAAAGTTTACAGGATGTGGATTTTGTTTCCGGTTTGGGTTGTGTACAGGCTATTTAACATACAAGATGTTGGAATGGGTACAGATTTTGTAGTGGTAATGTTTTTTCACATGGGACAGGAATGGATCCATTGTTTTGGAAATAGGTGCAGGATGAGGATTGGTTGCAGGTTTTGGCATGATGTAGCTAGGTTTTTGTAAATAGTACAGATTGTGTAAGTAGGTATAGGTTTTGTGAGTTCATGTTGATAGATGGGTACAGGTTGTGTTACTGGATACTGGTTTAGGAATTGGTATAAGTAGTAGGAATGGGTTAATTTGGTTGAAACTGGTTCAGGGTGTGTTAATGGGTATAAGTTGTAGGATTGGGTACAGAATTGAGTATGGTTATTGACCTACAACAGGGGTATATATTTTTAGAATTGTTACAGGTTTGGGTGTATAGGTTGTTTTAAGGTTTGTTGTGTATGCATATAAGTATAGATGGTGGAAATGGGTACAGGATTTGGGAAATGGGCACAGGAATTGGAATGGGTTCATGTTTGGTATAGCTATAAGTTTTTGGAAAGGGAAGAAGAAGTTAATATTGGTACAGGCATGTCCTGCCTAAACAACAGAATACTTATCTCCGGATGTTGTTACTTGATGTTTCAGGTATTCATGGTAATAATCATTCAGGTAATGATGTATCATTAAAATGAAGTCTTATGCCTTCTGCCCCTCTTTTGCTATAAAAGATCTTTGAACAATAAACTTGGGCTGATATTAGTATTCACCATGGGTACTCCCAAATCTATCTCTTGTGTCTTGCCTATTCCTTTGTTCAATCTACACTCTCCCACTCAGGTATGGACCTAACAGATGCCCCAGCAATGTGGGATACTACAGAATGGGTACAAATTTTTGGTATGCAACTAGGTTGTTTAATGGGTACAGATTGTGGAAAGGGGTACAAATTGTGAAAATGGATACAGGTTTGGGAGTAGTTACTGGCTGTAGGAATTGGCACAGGTATTTGAAATGGGTACAAGATGCAGAAATGGGTAAAGCATGTGTAGGAATGTGTATAGGATTGGGTATGGCTGTCAGTTGAGGACACGGTTACTGGTTATGAGAATGGGTATAGGTTTGGCTATGTATACAGGTTGCTTGAAGGGGTACTGGTTGTGCATATAAGTAACGGTTATGGAAATGGATACATGTTTGGAAATGTGTACATGTTGTTGGAAAAGGTACAGGTTGTTGGAATGGGTACAGGTTTTGGTATGGGAATAGGATTATGGAATGAGTACAGGTTGTGGAAATGGATATAGGTTATGGTAATGATTACAGGGTTGGGAATGTAGGAATGGTACAGGAGGTTGAGATGGATATAAGATGTGGAAATGTGGGGGCTGGAGAGATGGCTCAGTGGTTAAGAACACTGACTGTTCTTCCAGAGATCCCGAGTTTAATTCCCAGCAACCACATGGTGGCTCCCAACCACCTGGAATGAGATCCGATGCCCTCTCCTGGCATGCAGGCAGAAGACTGTATAGACTGTATACGTAATAAATAAATAAAAATCTTTTTTAAAAAAGATGTGGAAATGTGTACAGGTTGTAGGAATTGGGTACGGTTATTGGTTGAGGAAATGGGTACAAGTTATGGGAATGGGTACAGGTTGTGGGAATGGATACAGGTTTAGTAATGTGTATGTATTTTTGGAAAGGATACAAGTTGTGGATATGGGTACATGCTGTGGGAAAGGGTACAGGATTTGGTATTGGTAGAGGTTGTAGGAATGGGTACAGTTAGTTGAATGGGTACATGTTTTTTAAATGAATACAGGTTTTGGAATGGATGCAAGTTGTGGGAATGGGCACAGGTTTGTGTATGGGTACAGGTTTCTTGAATGGGTGCAAGTTTTGGAAATGGCTATAAGTTGTTTGAAAGGGTATAGGTTGTGGGAAAGGGTATGGGATGTTGTAATTGGCATAGGTTTTAGTATGGGTATAGGCTTTTAGACTAGGATGCAGGATTTAGATATGGGTACAGACTGTTAAAATGGGTACAGTTTGTTGGAATGAGTACATGTGGTAAAATGGGTATAGGTTGTGGGAGTTGCAACAGGTTCTCAGAATGGGTAGAGGTTGTTGAAATGGGTACAAGATGTTGGAACATCTTGTACAGGCTTTGGTAAGGGTATAGACTGTTGGAATGGTTACAAGATATGGTCATTGGTACATGCTACAGGAATGTTTATGGGATTGGATATGGTAATCGGTTGTTGGGATGGGTACAGGTTGTGGGAAATGGTACAGGTTATGGAAATGGGAGCAGGTTGTAGGAATGGGTACAGGTTTGGGTGTGAGTACAGGTTGCTTGAATGGGTACAAGTTATAGATATGGATAAAGGTTGTAGGAATGGGTGCCAGGTTGGGGATAGGTACAGGTTGTTGGGAATGGTTGTAGCAATGGGTACAGGTGGTTGAGATGAGTACAGGTTGTTAGAATGTATACAGGTGTTGGGATAGGTATTGGTTTGGGGAATTTGGGGGCACAGGTTTGAGTATGAGTACAGATTGTTTGAATAGGTTCAGGTTGTGGGAATGGGTCAGGTTCAGTTATGAATATAGAATGTTGGAAATTGTACAAAATGTGGATATGGATATGGGTTGTGGATTGGGTACAGGATTATAAAAAGGTACTTGTCGTGGGAAGGGGTACAGGTTCTGGAAATGGGTACAAGTTTGGGTGTGGACATAGGTTGTTAAAATAGGTACCGGTGTAAGAATGACAACAGGTTCTCAGAATGGGTACTGGTTGTTGCATTGTGTACAGGAGGTTTCCATATAGGTTGTTGGAAAAGGTACAGTTTGTAGATATTGGGTGCACATTGTGGGAAAGGGTAGTTTGTGAAATAGGTACAAGTTATGGGAATGGATACAGGTTGTGGAAAATGGTTCAGGTTTGAGTGTGGGTGCAATTTGATAGAATGGGTACCAGTGTGGAAGTGATACAGGTTTGGGAATGGGCACAGGTTGTTGAAAAGGGTACAGGTTGTGGGGATGGGTAAAGGATTGGAAATGGATTCAGGTTGTGGGGATGGGTACAGTTGGTTGAATGGGTACAGATTGTTGGGATTGCTATAGATTTGGAAGGGGTACAGGTTTTGAAATGGTTACAGGTTGTTTGAAATGGGTACATGTTGTGGGAATGGAAATTATTTGTTGAAATGGGTACAGGTTTGAGTATGGGTACAGGTTGTAGGAATTGGCACAGGTTGTAGTAATGTGTAGAGATTGTTGAACATTTTACCAGTTATGTGAACTGGTACAGGTTGTTGGTATAAGCATAGGTTGTGTTTATGGTTATAGGTTGTGGATACAATTACAGATTTGGGGAATGAATATAGGTCATGAGAATACTTACAGGTTTGGATATAGGTATAAATTGTTGGAATGGTTACAAGTTGTGGGAATGGATACAGGTTGTGGAAATGTGTACAGTTTATTCAAATATGTACAGGTTGTGGAAATGGGTACAGGTTGCTAGACTGTGTACAGGTGGTGGCAATGGGTACAAGTCTGGGAGTGGGTACAGGTGGTGGGAATGGGTACATGTTTGGGTAAAGGTAATGTAGTGTGAAAAGAACCAAAGAAAAATGCCTGTCCCTGTCTTGATCCCTGGATCACAGCTTGAAATTGAACCAATCCCTGAGCTTGCTCCAGAGTCAGACCACCAAAATTTACCAACCTTCTGCCACTCTGGAAAACCCCACCCACAATAAATCCTATGTAATGTTTGTATCCTGTTCTATTGGCTGTTGTTTCTCACCTGAGGTAGCCACCTTCCTGGATTCTTGCCAAGAAATCTCTCTGGTGAGGTTATTGTGGGGTGTAATATTTTTGCTGGAATGGAGCCCTCCAGAGCAGAGGCAGAGTAGAGCAGAACTGTAATGCTTTCACTGCAGAAACCCTCACCCACAGGAGTACAGCTGGTGTTCTTGCACTGGGGAAACCTTTCCCTGGAACAGGGCAGAAAGCTACAATGCTGGTGACTGCTGTGGTACTCCTTGGCTTCTGAATGCCAGGATACCTTTTTTCCATCTGAGTGCCAATGCTTACACTGGGTATAGGCACAGGTGTTGCATATGGGCAAGGTGTTGGGTATGAGTACAAGTGTTGGGTATGGGCATAGGTGCTGGATATGGGCACAGGTGTTGGGTATGGGCACAGGTGCTGGATATGGGCACAGGTGTTGGGTATGGGCACAGGTGCTGGATATAGGCACAGGTGTTGGGTATGGGCACAGGTGCTGGATATAGGCACAGGTGTTGGGTATGGGTGCACGTATGAGCCAGACCAGTTAGTGATTATATAAATGTATAGATACTCAGATTGCCCAGGCAGGGCTGTTCACTGCAATGAATGTGTTACTGAGGTGGATATGGTTACAAACATTGAGCATGGATACGCATAGTGTACTTTTGACCAGACTGCTGGGAGGGTGGGAAGTGGGTGGTGGTTAGGCCTAACAATTTTGGTGAAGAAGCCAAATCACCAGAAAGGGACAGTCCCTTGCCTAAGGACATGAGGCAATCCAAAAAGAACACCCCACGGGGCTTTTTGTCTCTTGGCATTTTTAGATAGGGTCTCAATTATATAACTCGGGCTGGCCTGTGAGTCATCCATATTCTGTGTGTGCCTGTCTGTGTTTCTGTCTATCCCTATCCCCCCACTTACATGGCCTCCTCCACTCTACCTACTGAGACATTTCCCCAGCCCAGAGGACTCTCTGAACACTTGCTCAGAAATTAGTCTTCTGCTTTGAAGTCACGGTAACTTAATAATTTGGGCTGTTGGCCCAGTGGGACACACACATGGGTCATTCCAGCACTTAAGAGGTCTAGGCAGGAGGATTGCCTGTTTGAAGACAGCTTGGACATCACAGAGAATTCCAGAGAAGCCCGAGGTTCCATAGCCAGCAGGAGTCTAAAGCAAACCGCCCACCCGTGGGGAGGGTCTGCGGGACAAAGACTGGGAAGGGCGTGGCTCGGGCACTTCAGTCCCCACCCTGGCCTCTTTTTGCACCTCCCTAGTGCACAGGGTGTTCCAGACGGGGCCTGCACCCTCCCACACTGCCTGGTTCCCTGTCTCTGTCTGGCACTACTCCCACCCCATGGCCTTCAGCGCTCTGCTAGCAACGCCTGCATTAGTGTACATCCCCTGCTGGGTCGGCCTGGAACCCCCAAGCAGCTGAATCCTGCCCCCTGGAGGTGGACCCCCCACCTCCAGATCCTGCCCTGGCACTGCCCACCCATTTGATAGCAGCTGCTTGGGGACGGAGAGTCGTGGTTTCTGGTGGGCGTGGCGCCTAATGGCGGTGGCTTACTAGTGAATCGCTTCCGGGATGGGTGTGGGTGGCCACAGGCCTTGGTGTGGGTGCAGTCTCGGAAAAGGGAGAGGGCTCCTGATGTGGATTGTAGCCTCTGGGGTGATGAGCTTGGGCACACGTTCGCCTTCAAGCTGGCTGGTGCTGAGCCCTTGGTGGGAGTGGTCCACTGGAAGCCCAGGCTTCAGCGCTGACCCCGGGGAAAGGGGACACCAGAGTCCAGACAAGGAGACCTTAAAATGCGGGGTTGCAGGAGGCAGAAACTCAGGTGCAGGTCCCTAACTCCGGGAGGAGAAGGGTGGGGTGTTTAGTTAGAATTGGAGATCGGAGCAACTGATGTGGGGTTCATAGGACTCTGGGCAGCTCAGGAAGACGAAAGGGAAGAATTCTCCACCAAGGGCCAATCGGTTCCCCAGGAGACACTAGACATCTAGAACATTTGTGGACGGAAGGAGAGTGGAGTTTCCCTGGCATCCCGCGGGAGGGAACCCGCCCAGCACCCTAGGACATCCCCACAGCAACGACCTAACCCCAAGTGTCAGCAGAGCCAAGGCTGAGAAGTCCTACCAGGGGCATACTGTAGGTGCTTAATGGGTGTTGACTGAGTGAAAGAATGAGTACCTACCTAGTGAGGCTCCAGCAGGGTGACTGCTTTCCTGAAGCTCACAGTGGGGGCGGAGCCACGTGGTGAAACTGGAGTGTCCCAAGTCGGTCATGGGCGTCCCCAGGAGCCCCTCAAACTACAGTGGTAGCAACCAGGGCTGGTTCAGGTGACAGGAAGTGAGCATCGGACAAATCACTTAGTCTTAGGCACTGAGAACAAAACAGAGGGTGGGGTGGGGTCTGGTGGGCGGAACCCCGCCTGGTCACGCCCCCAGGACGGCGGGATGAGGCAAGAGCCCCGCCCCCAGAACTGTCCCCCCTCCCCCCAGTTCACACTGAGTCCCTCTGGTCAGAATCCTTACTTCCTCATGACCCTGGGAGCTATGCGCACCTAATTGGACAGGGGCTGAGGCCCGACACAGAACCTCTAACTCAGGAGTGACAAGATGGCTTAGCTCTTGCTGCCAAACCTAACCAACTGAATTCAATGCCCAGGACACACATGGCAGAAGGAGAGAACTGACGCCTGAGAGACGTCCTCTGTCCTCCACGTGCACAGAACACATATGCGTGCACAAAATAAACAAAGGCAGGAAAATGAGTTTTTATTTTACTTATTTATTTATTTATTTAATTTATTGAGATAGGGTTTCTGTGTGTATCCCTGGCTGTTCTGGAACTTAAGTCTGTAGACCAGCCTGGTCTCCAAATCAGAGATCCACCTGTCTCCGCCTCCCGAGTGCTGGCTGGGGTTGCTGGGGTTAAAGGCGTACGCCGCCACCACCCGGGGAGAAAATGACTTTTCAAAAGTACCCCATCGGAGAGGTCCACAAGGTCCACCCCAGGTGAGGGGCTGTCCACAGCTGCTAGCTTCTGGCAAAGAGCGACCACTTGCCTTTTTGATGTGCACATTGGCGCATGACTGTGGAGGGCTGAATAGGAAGAGCCCCCATAGACTCCTGTGTTTGAATACTTGGCACATAGGGAGTGACACTATTAGGAGGTGTGACCCTGTTGGAGTAGATGTGGCTTTGTTGGAGGAAGTGTGTCACTGTGGAGGAGGGCTTTGGTGTAGCTCAAGCTACACCCACAGAAACACATGGTTTCCTTCCGTTGCCTGCAAATCAAAATGTAGGAATCTCAGCTCCTCCTCCAGCACCATGTCTGTCTGCGTTCTGCCGTGAACGGCAATGGACTAACCCTCTGAACTGTGAGCTAGCCCCAGGTAAAGGAAAGCTTTCTTTTCTAAGAGTTGCCGTAAGCATGTCTCTTCACAGCAAGAGAACCCTTAACTGAGACAGGGGACAGCCTCACACCCAAGTGCATGTGAGGAAGTAGACTCAGTGGGCTACTGAAAAGGGAGCAGGGCTGGAGAGATGGCTGATCTTCCAGAGGACCTGGGTTTGATTCCCAGAACCTACATGGTGACTCACAACCATCTGTAGCTCCACTTCCAGGGGATCTGATATTCTCTTCTGTCCTCCACAAACGAAGACAGATATGCAGGTAAAACATAAACATAGACATAAAATCTTTAAAGGGTCAAACACAAAAAAACCTTCATGTGAGGGCTGGGAGGTGGTGGTGGCCCACACCTTTAATTCCAGCACTGAGGAGGCAGAGGCAGGCGGATCTCTGTGAGTTCGAGGCCAGCCTGGTCTACAGAGTTAGTTGCAGGACAACCAGGGCTACACAGAGAAACCCTGTCTCCAAAAAAAAAAGAAAAGAAAAGAAAAAAAACCCTTCATGTCAAACTTCTTTTAGCCCTGGACCTTGGGATTGTCCTGCATTTTGGTGGCTGGCTGGGGACTCTCCATCAACCCTTGGCTCCTCCTCACTCTAGTGCCCAGTGACCCTGAAAGCTCAGTGAGCCCTTGAAATTTTTCAAGTTCACAAAAACCCTCCCTCTCCTAGGTCACAGAAGCAGCAAGGACTGCTGAGGGGACACTCTGGCCTGTAGGCTGCAGAGCTCCAGGGTCCCAGCTCTCATGGGCTGTCACCAGAGCTGGGGTAGGCTCTGCTGGTGCAGCCATCCTTGAGCCATTTCTGCTTCTGTGAGGAACCCAATGCACTCACTGTTTACCATGCTCGACCTTGGTGGTGTCCATCCTTTGCTTTGGTCCGGGTGGGTAGATGCTCACATCAAACCCCTGAGCACCTTCCCTTCACCCACAGACACATGCTTAACTCTCCAACTAAACCTGGCCTCCTCGAAACCATCTGTCTTCCCACTCAGGTGTCCATAAAATGCCATAGGGCCACCAGGAGGACCACTCTGGCATTTCTCTGAGTAACACTGAGGTGATCAGCAAAACTAATAGGCTCCTCAGGCTGCTGTACCTCCCAGTCTCACTCCCCCACCCTCTGTGTAGCCCAGGATATTTGGCTGCTGAGCCAGGAACACACGCCCCTGGACACTCCTAAGGGAGACCCCTAACCATGACCCTCAGACCACATGACTCACAGAAGGCTCACGACATCTTCAGAATGTGGGACCTGTGACCTAAGCAAGTCTGTCCTCTTGTGGGACCAGTTCTGAAAGGGTCTCCCGGTGTCCTTGCTCCATGTAAGGGAATGAAGGGCACACTTGTTCTAGAAGATACCAGGTGAGTGTCATGTTCCTTACCAAAACAGAAAGGGCCCCAGGGCTAGGCAGTCAGAGGACATGCCACCCCAGACTTCAGGCTTCCCTGTCCCTAATGGGTAATGATGGCCCAATTTTCATTTCCAGAGCTGCTCTGAAAGTGGGGGAGCCTTGCAGAGTTGGATGTCAACTCAGCCCCACTGCAGCATCTGTAAGGCCAAGAGGCACATCTAATTCTTTTTCTCTTATTCCTGTCTTAGTGGTGTGTGTGTGTCTGTCTCTCTGTCTGTCTGTCTGTATCTCTGTGTGTGCACACACGCAAGCATGGGGAGGCCTGAGGTTGTGTCTTAGTTAGGGTTCCCATTGCTGTGAAGAGACACCATGACCACAGCAACTCTTGCAAAGAAAACATTTCACTGTGGTGGCTCACATTGCAGAGGGTAAGTCCATTAGCATGGCAGACAGCACGGCGGCATGCAGGCAGATATGGTGCTGGCTAGATCTTGATCAGATGGCAACAGGAAGTGGACTGAGACACTGGATGGTATCTTGAACATAGGGAACCTCAAAGTCCACCCCCACAGTGACATACTTCCTCCAACAAGGCCACACCCACCCCAACGAGGTCACCCCTCCTAATAGTGCCGCTCCCTTTGAGTTTATGCAGGTTCACTACATTCAAAGTACCAAAGGTTAACTCTGGGAATTACTCTCCACCTTGTACTCTGATCTCTTGGTCAGCCTTGGCCAGCTGGCTTGGAGTCACCTCTCTCTAAACTCTGGTCCTCACATTTGCACAGCAAGTGCACTAATCACTGCCCCCTCTTCCCAGTCCCTGATGCATATGGTTCCATCAGAGACCAGAAGAGGGCATTAGATTCCCCTGGAGCTTGAGTTAAAAGTAGCTGTGAGACCCTGATGTGGGTGCTGGGCACAGAACTCAAATGTCCAGGAAGAGCAGACTCCTTTAGTCACTGAGCCATCGCTACAGCCATGATCTGGCTCCTTCGGTGCTGCTGTTTGTTTGCGGGCTTGTTTTTGAGACAGATGTCTCTATGTAGCCCAGGCTGTCCTGTAACTCACTGTGTAGACCAGATGGCCTCCAACTCACCGAGATCTTCCTGCCTCTGCCTCCTGAGTGCTGATATTCAAGGTGTGAGCCTCCACACCCAGACCCTGATCTGCTAAGAGCTCCCTTGAATCGGCATCTCACCCTGAAGCCTCGACAGTGGGGGTCTTTGCTCCTGACAGGCCGCTTCCCACCACACCCACTCAGTGGTCTCTACTGTCTCAAGGACAGATGGTCAAGGCCAATGCCAGAGTGAGTGCAGCCCAAGCCTGATTCCATCTCTTCAAATTTACCTGGGCACACAAGCCCAGGGCCTATCTTCAAACCTCCCTCAGAATACAAGGCCTTTCCAAGCTGAACTAACCTCCATGTCTGAACCTGCAGCTAAGAGCTTGTCACTGCGGGTACATCACTCCCCAGACACTCAGCAACCACCTCTGTTTCTATCCAGGTGAGACCCACCCAGACACCTGAGACGCCTCTCTGAGATCCACAGTATAGTCTACAAGTTCTCTCCTCTTTACCCGGCATGTCCTATTTGACACCACCAACCCAGAATGGAGAGCTCGGCTCAGACTTATCAACTCTTCAGAGAGACAGCAGACACTATACCTTGGGCTGAAATTCCTGTTTCTAATTCTATATAAAAAGCCAATGTCAGGCCAATGATAGCTCAGAGACAACGGGCCTTGTTGCTAAGCCTGACAACCTAAGTTCCATCCCGGGGACCCACCTGGTGAAAGAAGAGAACCTCCTCTTACTGGGCGTCCCCTGACCTCCATCTGTTGGCCTTGGCGTGTGCACGGCGCCCCCCCACACACACACACACAAACAATAAAAAAATGAAAAAAATGTAAAAGATCTGTGTCTAAGAACAGTCTCAAGACCCTCAGCCCTCAGGCAGCATCGGAGTCTGAGACGGAACGGGCGCCTGTTCGAAGGCAGCCTGAGTTCCAGACCCCGCCTTCAAAGCCAGCCCAGCGCAGAGCCGCTCGCCAGCCGCGCATCCCGTGCCCCGGTCCCCAGAGAAGAATCCTGGTCTCCGAGGACGCCCGAATGGGGGGATGGCTCGGGCGGGCGACAGTCCCCACCCCAGAGTCGCTCTGCACCTCCCTGGCTCACAGCCTGCTCTCTCCGACACCCACCTGTGCCGTGCGCTACTGTTTTCTGCCGGGCCTGAAACCTGTCAAGCCAGGGTCCACGACCGCGGCTGGATGGGCGTGGCCCGGGAGAGGCGGGTAGTCCAACTCCCTGTGGGCGTGGCTTAGTGGTGGGCGTGGGTCTGTGAAGTCATGAAGTCTCTGGCAGCAGGCCTGAAATGTGTGCAGCAAGAGTGGCTTTCTGGGGGCGTGGTCTGTTTGTGGGCGTGGTTTGGGCGTGGCCTTCGGTGGGCGGGCTTCGTGTGGGCGAGGTCATCAGTCTGGATGTGGGCTTAGCCCAGGCGGGCGGTCATCTGGGTCTCCTCCAGAGAGGGACTGTGCTTCCTCAGCGGGGCACTTCCAGGGGACGTGGCCCCAGATAGGTGTCAGCCCTCCGGGGAGGAGAGCAGGGTTTCCCGGGCATCCTGAGAGGGTCCAAGGAGGCTGCCTAGCACCCTACAACACACAGCGTGTCCCCACAGCAACGACCCAACCCCCAAGGGTCACCCGGAGCCCAGGCTGAGAGGTCCCGCCCCGGCATACTGCAGGCGCCTAATGGGTGTTGGCGGGGTGAATGGGTACCTGGTGAGGTTCCAGCAGGGTGACAGGCCATTCCGGGGATCCTCCTGGGTGGGGCTGAAGGGTAGACAGCAGGAGGAACTTCCTGATGTGCCCACAGGTCTGCTGCAGGCGTTCCCGGCGCTCACGGAGGAGACAGCCACTGGGAGATGCTGGAGTGTCCAAGCTGCTGCCGCCCTGGCAGCCCGAAGCTCTGCCTCAGCCTGAGCTGAGGCTCGTTAGAAGGGCTAAGGCGGAGTGGGCGTGGTCTCGCGCTAGCGGGCGGGGCCTCGTGTTTGTGGGCGTGGTCTCGTGTTAGTGGGCGGGGCCAGGTCACACCCTCTTGGCTGCACGTGTCAGTGAGCCCCAGAAGCCACTCCTTTGCTCTTAGTAGACACCTGCGGGGGGGATGGGGGGGAGAGGAGCGGGGGTCACTGATTCTTGATACTTTTTTTTAATTTTTAAAAATATTTATTTTTGGCCTCCCAACTGGCACCCACGTTCAGGGAGCCTGGTTCGGTCCTGTGCTGGTTCCTCAGCTATCAGTCTGGGGTCGTGAGCTCCCGCTTGCTCAAGTCAGCTGTTTCTGTGGGTTTCTCCAGCCTGGTCTTGACCCCTTTGCTCATCACTCCTCCCTCTCTACAAGTGGATTCCAGGAGTTGGGCTCAGTGTTTAGCTGTGGGTGTCTGCTTCTACTTCCATCAGCTACTGGATGAAGGCTCTGGGATGGCCAGGGCAGTCTATGGGGCCTCTGACAGTGGAACCAGTATTTATCCCTAGTGCAAGGACTTTGGGAGCCCATTCCCTATGGAGGGATACTCTGCCAGCCTAGATACATGGGGGAGGCGCCTAGGCCCTGCCCCCAGTGATGACCCCCATGGGAAATCTCACCCTCCCTGGAGAGTGGAATGGGGGGGTGGGATGGGGGTTATTGGGGGGCATGGGAGGACAGGAGGGAGAGTGAACTGGGATTAGTATGTAAAATAAGATTGTTTTTAATTTAAAAAATAGAACGGGAGTTAGGTACATGACAAAGTTTTTCCTTTTTTTATTAAATTTGCTTTAATTAAAATATAAAAAATAAAAAATATTTACTTTTAGTTTATGTGAGGTTTTTTGTTTGGGTTTTTTGGGGGGTTTTGTTTGTTTGTTTTGTTTGTTTGCCTGAATGTATATTGTGCGCCCTGTACATACCTGGAGGTCAGAAGAGAGCTCTGGATCCCCTGGAACATCTGCCATGTGGGTTCTAAGAACTGGACCTGGGTCCTCTGCCAGAGCGGCAGGTTCTCTCAGCCGCTGAGCCACCTCTGCAACCACGCTGACATTAATTCATTCTAAGTAATGAGTGGGGACAGACCATGCTCACAGAACTGATGACCACAGGAATAACCTGCTGCATTGAGAAGGACCAGGTGACTCAGCAGGTGAAGGATCCTGGGACCAAGACTACCGCCTGAGGCCCCAGAGTTCTGCCCCAGGGACAGGCATGGTGGGATAAGAGAATGGACTCCCACACGTTGTTCTCTGGCCTCTACGTGGGTGTGACTAGCACATGCCAGCACACACAAACACACACACACACACAGAGCAAATGAAATTTTAATACAATTTTAATTCCATTTGATTCATTCTAAGTGATGAGTTAAATTTAATTTGGTGAACAAATGGACTTATTAGAGTGTTTGTAGAGCCCAGGTGGCTCAACTGGGCCACAAATAATGCCACACCCATGCTGTGGGGTGGAGGACCTGATGGCAACCTCAGTGCTGGGATGCCTGACAGCCTCGTGAGGAAGGACCGACAGCCAAGAAACACAAAGACAGTTCAAGCCCCAAGGAATATTGACCCCAGCATCCATGACCCTTCTAGTCCTGTCCATGTCTCTGCGGTGACAGAGTTCCTATTTTTTTTTCTTTACTGTGTTTGTATACGTGGCAGTGTATACACAGGTCAAAGGACAACCTGTGGGAGTCAGTTCTCTGTGGTCAGGCTTGGTGGTAAGCACTTTACCTACTGAACTCTTCAATGGCCTTCTTGAGGCCTGCCTTGGAAATCTGTTGATTCAATGTCCAGCTGTCCATCACTGACACAAATCCCAATAGAATCTTCTTGGAAGGTGAAAAGGTTTGTGTTGGTTCCTGGTTGCCATGGTGAAGGGTGCCATGGCTACTCACCTCACTGTAGGCAGGGAGCAGACAGCCTGACAGCTCAAGGGACTGTTTTCTGGTATTAAAGGCGTGGGACACCACCACCCAGCACAAAATTTATTTTTTGTAAATTTTATTTAAATTAGAAACGATCATATTTTACATATCATTCCCAGTTCCCTCTCCCTCCCATCCTCCCATGTCCCCCACCAACCCCCCATCCCCTCCCCCATCCACACCACAGGGAGGGTGAGGCCTTCCATGAGGGATCATCAAATTCTGTCAAGTCATTTGGGGCAGGACCTAGGCTCTTCCCCTGTGTATCTAGGCTAAGAGAGTATCCCTCCATGGGAAATGGGCTCCCGAAGTCCATTTGTGCACTAGGGATACATCCTGGTTCCACTGCCAGAGGCCCCATAGACTGCCCAGTGCTCCTAACTGACACCCACAACTCAGGGGGCCTGGTTTGGTCCTATGTTGGTTCCCCAGCTGTCAGACTGGGGTCCATGAGTTCCCACTTGCTCAGGTCAGCTTGATTGTGTGGGTTTTCCCAGCATGATCTTGACCCCTTTGCTCATCACTCCTCCCTCTCTGAAACTGGATTCCAGGAGTTTGGCTCCTTGCTTGGCTATGGATCTCTACTGCTGCTTCCATCAGCTACAGGATGAAGGCTCTAGGATGGCATTTAAGGTAGTCATCATTCTCATTATATGGGAAGGGCATTTAAGGTAGCCTCTCTACTATTTCATAGGTTCCTACTTGGGGTCATCCTTGTGGATCTCTGTACAATTCCCTAGTGCCAGATTTCTTTTTAAACCTAGTGGCTCCCTCTATTGATGTTTCTCTTTTCTTGCTCTCCTCTGTTCCTCTCCCCACTCAATCTTCCTGATCCCTCATGTTCTCCTGCCCCCTCCTTTTCTCCCCTCCTCTTTCTCCTGCCTCCTTCCCCCCTCCCCATATACTCCCCATTTGTTCATGGGCTCTTGTTCCTTTCCACCTCACTGGGGGACCATGTATGTCTCTCTTACAGTCCTCCCTGTTTCCTAGCTTCTCCGGAGATGTGGACTGTAGGTTGGTAATCCTTTTCTCTATGTCTAATATCCATATATGAATGAGTACATACCATGTTTGTCTTTCAATGTGATTTCTCTAAAATCAGGAACAAGCCAAGGCTGTCCACCCTCTCCATATGTCTTCAATATTGTACTTGAAGTTCTTGCTAGAGCAATAAGACAACAAAAAGGAGATTAAAGGGATACAAATTAGAAAGGAAGAAGAAAAACTTTCACTATTTGCAGATGATAATATAGTTTACATAAGTGACACAAAGAATTCTACCATGGAACTCCTACAGCTGATAAACACCTTCAGCAAAGTGGCAGGATACAAGATTAACTCACAAAAATCAGTAGCCCTACTATATATAGACAATAAAAGGGTTGAGAAAAAAATCAGAGAAACATCACCCTTTGTTACAATAGCCACAAGCAACAAAAGAATATCTTGGGGTAGAGTCTGGACACACCTCACCCTTTTTCCCCCTCCGCCCTCTGCCCTTTGCCTGCCACCTGAGTGAGTCTGAGCGCATCTCTGCCCTCAACCTCCACCATCAACGCCTACTCTGTTTTTCCTGAGCCTCCTTCTGGACAAGAATGGACCTGCCCAGACCAGAAGGCCCTCCCTGAGTCCGGAGGCACCTCACCCTTGTTCCCCCTGGACCCTCTGCCTACCGCAGGAACCTGACTCTGCTGCCTGAGCCTGAGTACTCCGTCGGCTGCCTGAGAGAGGGAGACACCCCACCTGCACCCACTGGAAGAAAGGATGGGAAGAAGACAGAAAAAGAACACACTCAACAACAGAAAGACCAATATGACACCTCCAGAATCTAGGGACTCCACACCAGCAAGATCTGAAAAGCCCAACACAGAGGATGAAGAAGAGATGGACCTCAAAAATTATCTTATGAAGATGATAGAGACCATTAAAGAGGAAACAAAAAATCCCTTGAAGAAATAGAAGAAAAAAACAAGCAAAAAATGACATGAAATGGAGGAAAATACAAACCAAAAAATTCAAGAAATAAACAAATCTCTTAAAGAATCTAGGGGGCCCCTGGTAGTGGATTAGTATTTTTTTTCCCTGTTGTAAGAAGGGACTTTGATAGCCCATCCCATGTTAAGGGATACACTCTCATTCTGGACACTCAGGGAGGACTTAGGCCCAGCCCAGGATGATGTGGTAGACTTTGGGGAGCCCCTGTCAAGGGCCCTACCCTGCCTGGGAACAGGAGGGTGGATGGGGTAGGGGGTAGGGGGGGTTGGGCGAAGGGGAGGAGAGGGGAGGGAGAGGGAGAAGGGATTGACATGTGAAGCAAGCTTATTCCTAATTTGAACTAATAAAAAAGTTTTTTTAAAAATCTAAAGAAAACCAAGAAAAAAAACAACCAAACAAGTAAAGGAAACAATTCAAACAGTTCATAGTTTGAAAGCACAAATAGAAACAATAAAAAAATCATGGAATGAGGGGATGCTGGAAGTAGAAAGGCTGGGTAAACGGTCAGGAACTAAAGATGTGAGAATAACCAATAGAATTCAAGAGATGGAAGAGAGAAGCTCAGTTGTTGAAGACTGGCTAGAGGATATACAGTCATCCACCAAAGAAATCCAACAAATCTCAAATCCAACAAATCCCTAACACAAAATATCCTGGAAATATGGGAAACCATGAAAAGGCTGAATCTAACAATAATAGGTACAGAAGAAGGTGAAGAAATACAGCTCAAAGGTACAGAAAACATATTCAACAAAATCATAGAAGAAAACTTCCCCAACCTACAGAAGGATATGCCTATGAAAGTACAAGAAGCTTTCAGAACACCAAACAGACTGGACCATAAAAAGAAGTCCCCCCACCCCAACACATAATAATCAAAACACCAAATCTACAGAATAAAGAGAAAATATTAAGAGCAGCAAAGGAAAAAGGCCAAGTAACATATAAAGGAAGACCTAACAGAAGCATACCCGACTTCACAATGGAAACCTTGAAAGGCAGAAGGTCCTGGATAGATATCCTATAAGCAATGAGGGAGCTTGGATGCCAACCAAGACTACTGTACCCAGCAAAACTTTCAATCACTATAGATGGAGAAAACAAGATATTCCATGACAAAAACAGATTTAAACAATACATACCCACAAATCCAGCACTACAGAAGGTTCTGGAAAGAAAACTCCAACCCAATGAACATAACTACATTCACAAAAACAGAGGCAATAGATAATCTAATTTTACCAAACACAAAAAGAAACAGGAGGGCGAAATCCACACACAATGACACCACTAACAATAAATCCAAAACAAACAAGAACCAACAGTCAATGGACATTAACATCCCTCAATGTCAATGGTCTTAACTTGCTGATAAAAAGTTATCTGTTACAGGCTAACAGAATGGATATGAAGACAGAATCCATCCTTCTGCTGTATAAAAACAACACACCTCAACTTCAAAGACAGGCGTTATGTCAGAGTAAAGGGTTGGAAAAGATTTTTCAATCAAATGGGCTCAGGAAACAAGCTGGTGTAGCAATCCTAATATCTAACAAATTAGACTTTAAGCTAAAATCAATCAAAAGAGATGAAGAAGGGCATTTCATACTCATCACAGGAAAAGTCCACCAAGATGAAGTCTCAATCCTGAACATCTATGCCCCAAATACGAAGGCACCCACATTTGTAAAAGAAACATTGCTAAAGTTCAAACCACACATAAAATCACACACACTTATAGTAGAAGACTTCAACACCCCCCTTACACCACTAGACAGGATCATCAGACAGAAACTTAACAAAGAAACAAAGGATCTGACAGAAGTTATGACCCAACTGGGTTTAACAGATAGCTATAGAACATTGTATCTGAACACAAAAGAATATACCTTCTCAGTGCCAACATGGAACCTTCTCAAAAATTGACCACATAGCTAGCAACAAAGCAAACCTCCACAGATACAAAAGAATTGAAATAACCCCCTGTACCTTATCAGATCACCATGCATTAAAGCTAGAATTCAACAGCAATACGAATTGCAGAAAACCTACATTCCCGTGGGAAATGAATAACACCCAATTGCACCATTTCTGGGTGGAGGAAGAAACAAAAAAATTAAAGACTTCCTAGAATTTAAGGAGAATGTAGACACAACATACCCAAACTTATGGGACACTTTGAAAGCAGTGCTAAGAGGGAAGTTCATAGCACTAAGTGCCCACATGAAGAAACTGGAGGAAAGTCACATTAGAGAATTCACAGAACAACTGAAAGATTTAGAGCAAAAAGAAGCAAACACACCAAGGAGGAGTAGACGCCAGGAAATAATCAAACTTAGAGCCGAAATCAACAAAGTAGAAACTAGGAAAACAGTGCAAAGAAACAAAGAGTTGGTTCTTCCCACATCTGACAGAGGACTGATTTCCAAAATATATAAGGAGCTCAAGAAGCTAGCCACCAAAACACCAAACAATGAAATTAAAAAGTGGGGTGCAGAACTAAATACAGAATTCTCAACAGAGGAATCTGAAATGGCTGAAAGACACTTAAGAAAGTGCTCAAAATCATTGGCCATCAGAGAAATGCAACTCAAAACAACTCTGAGATACCAACTCACACCAGTCAGAATGGCTAAAATCAAAAATACCAATGACAATCTATACTGGAGAGGATGTAGAGAAAAAGGAACACTCCTCCATTGCTGGTGGGAGTGTGAACTTGTAAGACCACTCTGGAAATCAGTATGGCTGTTGCTCAGAAAATGGGAATCAATCTACCTCAAGATCCAGCCATTCCTCTCTTGGGTATATACCCAAATAGTGCATGTTCATACAACAAGGACATATTTTCAACAATGTTCATAGCAGCATTGTTTGTAATAGCCAGAACCTGGAAGCAACCTCACCTGAAGAATGGATAGAAAAAATGTGGTGCATTTATACATTGGAGTACTACTCAGCAGAAAAAAGCAATGGAATCTTGAAATTCACAGGCAAATGGATGGAACTAGAAGAAACCATCCTGAGTGAGGTAACCCAGTCACAAAAAGACAAACATGGTATGTACTCACTCATATATGAATTTTAGACATAGAGCAAAGGATTACCAGCCTATAATCCTCTTCACCAAAGAAACTAGGAAACATGAAGGACTCTAAGGGATAAATGGTCCCCAGGAATGGGACGTGGCACGAACTCCTGAGCTAATTGGGAGCATGAGGGTAGGGGGGAGGGAGCTGCTACAATAAGAGCAAGAGAAGAGCAGTAGAGGAGAGGAAATGGAGGGGCAGAAATATTGAGTTGGGGAAAGAATAGAGGAGAGAGAGCAGGATGAGAGATACCATATCAGAGGGAGCCACTATAGGTCCAAGAAGAGATCTGGAACCAGGGAGATCTCCAGAGACCTACAAGGATGACACAATCTGACAATCCAGGCAATGGAGGAGAGGATAACCTAAAAGCCCTTACCCTAAAGTGAGATTGATGACTTCTCTTTATGCCATCCTAGAGCCCTCATCCAGTGACTGATGGAAGCAGAGAGAGACATCCACAGATATACACTGAGCTGAAATTGGGAATTTAGTTGAAGAGAGGGAGGAATGAAGAGCGAAAGGGTCTGTACCAGGTTGGAGAAACCCACAGAAACAGTTGGCCTGAAAAGGGGAAAGCATATTGACCCCAGATGCTGTCTGGGAGGCCAGTACAAGACTGATCCAGACCCCTGAACATGGATGCCAATGGGGAGGCCCCTGCACTCCGGGGAGCCTCCGGAGGTGGACTGGCATTTTTCCCTGGTGGGGGGGGACGACTTTGAGAGCCCATCCCACGTGAAGGGATGCGCTCTGTCTCTGGACACATGGGGAGGGGCCTAGGCCCAGCACAGGAAGATTTGGTGGACTTTGAGGAGCCCCTGTTGGAGGCCCTACCCTGCCTGGGGAGTGGTGGGTGGATGGGGTGGGGGGTAGGTTGGAGGTGGGGGAAGAGGGATGGGGGTGAGGGGAGGGAGAAGGAGAGGGAGGGGGACTTACATGTGAAACAAGCCTGTTCCCTAACTTGAATTAATAATAAAAAAAGGGGGGAAGAAGGGACTTTGAGAGCCCATCCCACGTGAAGGGTTACATTCTGGTCCTGGACACATAGGGAAGGGCCCAGGACCAGCACAGGAAGATTTGGTGGACCTTGCAGAGCCCCTGTTGAAGGCCCTGGGAGTGGTGGGTGGATGGGGCAGGGCGGAGTAGGGTGGGGGTGGGGGAGGAGGAATGGGGGTGAGGGGAGGGAGAGGGAGAAGGGACTTACATGTGAAACAAGCTTGTTCCCTAACTAGAACTAATAAATAAATTTTTAAAAAAAGAATTTAAATATAGAGCAAAGGATTACCAGCCTACATTCCTCTTCACCAAAGAAACTAGGAAACATGAAGGACTCTAAGGGGAAAAAATGCATGGACCCCAGGAATGGGAAGGCATAGGAACTCCTGAGCTAATTGGGAGCATGAGGGTCGGGGAGAGGGAGCTGCCAGAATGAGAAGAGAAGAGGAGAGGAGAGGAGGAAATAGAGGAGCAGAAATACTGAGTTGGGGAAGAATAGAGGAGAGCAAGATGAGAGACACCATAAGAGAGGGAGCCATTATAGGTCTGATGAGAGATCTGACACTAGGGAGATTTCCAGAGACCTACAAGGATGACACGAACTGACAATCCAGGCAATGATGGAGAGGATAACCTAAAAGCTCTTCCCCTAAAATGAGATTGATGACTACTTTTTATGCCATCCTAGAGCCCTCATCCAGTGGCTGATGGAAGCAGAGACAGACATCCACAGATATACTCTGAACTGAACTCTGGAACTTAGTTGAAGAGAGGGAGGAATGAACATCCAAGGGGTCTGTACCAGGCTGGTGAAACCCACAGAAACAGTTGGCCTGAACAAGGTGAGCACATGGACCCCAGACTTCTGTCTTGGAGGCCACCACATGACTGATCCAGATCCCTGAACATGGATGTCAATTAGGAGGCCTGGGCACTCTATGGGCCCCTGGTAGTAGGTTAGTATTTTTCCCTGGTGTAAGAAGGGACTTCAAGAGCCCGTCCCACGTGAAGGGATGCTCTCTTGGCCTAGACACATGCGCTGGGCCAGCTGGGATGTGAGGTTCTAGGAGCAGAGTTCTCCCCATGCCTTCATATCTGCCTGGGTCTGAAGTTGTTCTGTGAGTGCTTTGAGGGGAAACAAAGGTGGAATCTAACCCTGGGTCTGAATCTCAGCTGGCTTGGTGGTGGAGCTGCTCCAGGAGCTGAGGCCCAGAAGAACAGAGATGCAAAATTGGCCTGGACTCACCAGTCTGGGAAGCCTGGGCCCAGGAGCAGGGTTTTCTGAAGGGCCTGGTGTGAAGGCAGCTCAGCAAGTGGAGCCACTTGCTCCCAAGTCTGAGGGTCCCACGTGGCAGAGACTGGGAACTGTGACTGCATGTATTCACCTGCACAACTAAAATAAGTGAACATTGTGTGACAAAACATTTTCTGGAGTAATGTGACACACACACTATTCATCCAAGACAGAGAGCCATGACACACCAAAGCACTGACACTGCCAGCGCCCACCTTAGTGAAACAATTAGTTTTATTTGGGTCACAGAGAGCTGCAAAGCACACCCCAGCATGGGTGACAGCTCATAGAACTGAGAGCCTGGAGCACACTGCACAGCCTGCACACTGGAGACTGTCCCATTCTAGTGACTCTGGTCTAAACCTCTTCTGAACAGCTGGTCTCTGAGGGACTTTCCTTACTCTGACAGGTAGGGGCATAGTGAATCTGCTCAGTTTCAGGGACTTCCTGAAGCTGTTTGGAGTTGTTTACTGTCCTGTCTAAGGAGCTTCCCTGCAGGGTGGAATGTTTCTATCTCTGAAGAAACTTGGACAGACACAAATTCTCAGAGAGAATCCCACTGAGGAAAGATGGCATCCTTTCGTAACAGCAGAGAGAAGGTCCTGCCCTGAGTCCTGAGCCACTGTCTGGACCTCATTGGAATAGAGCTGAAGAGTGCCACTCAGTATTTTGAAGTAATAAATCTATTGGCACCATTTGTCAGGGATCTAACAGTGGATAAAGTGCTTGCAGCTCAGTGGGTAGAGTGTGGTAGCTCAGTGGGTGGGGTGTGGTACCTCAGTGGGTAGAGTGTGGTGGCTCAGTGGGTAGAGAGTGGTGGCTCAGTGGGTGGAGTGTGGTAGCTCAGTGGGTAGGGTGTAGTAGCTCAGTGGATACCGTGCTTATATCCTAGCATGCACAAAGCCATGCTGCAACCTTTATCGTTCCATAAATGGAACTGGGCTGGTTGTGCCTATCTGTCATCCTGTCACTCAAGGTGGAGGCAGGAGGGTCACAAGATCACGGTCATCCAAAGCTGCATGGTGAGTTCTGAAGCTGGCCTGTGGTGTTTGAGATCTTGTCTCAAACTTTAAGAAAAAAAGAAACAAAACAAAATTCAAGCATGGCATTTTCTGGAAGGGCCTACACAGGCAGGGTTCCTTCCGTCAGAAGTAAGATGGCCTCAGTGACCTCCATTGTGGTGTCAGATAAGCCCTTGTATGGCACTGTGGGATATCTCTTACTCTTACACAAGCCTCCGTAATAATTGCCGTTTAAGACACTTGAAGGCCACACCAAGGATGCTGGGTGGCCATTCACTTTTCCTACTAAAGTTTCAAACAGAGTCCAGGTTGGTTTTTAAAAAAGCAAATGCTGGGCCTGGAGAGGTGACTCAGTGGTTAAGAGCACTGGCTCACAATCACCTGTAGCTCCAGTTCTAGGGGATCTGACACCTTCTTTTGGCCTCCATGGGCACTGCATACATGTGGTGCACAGACAGACATGCAGCAAACACCAAAACACACAGACTTAAAAACAAACAACAAAAAAGTCGATGGCTGTGGTGGCACACACCTTTAATCCCAGCACTTGGGAGGCAGAGGCAGGCAGATATCAAAGTTAAAGGCTACACACAGAGATCCTACCTTGGAAAAAATTGTGCAGGTGACAACTGGACTCTCATTGAGTAGCCCTTGTACCTCAGCCACCCAGTGACCAGCATGACCAGAAGAGGCCAGCATTTATTTGAGACAGGGCTGTACTATGTAGCCCAGAAAGACCTTGAATTAACTTGGAGATCTGCCTGCCTTACCTTCCAAGTGCTAAAATTAAAGAGATGTGCCACTGTGGTAGTTTGAATGTAATTGGCCTCCATAATCCCATATGGAATGGCATATTAGGACATGTGACCTTGGGGGAGGAAGTGTTCACTGTGGGGGAGGGCTTTGAGGTTTCCTATGCTCAGGATATGCTCAGTGTCTCAGTTGACTTCCTGTTGCCTGCAAGATGTAGCACTCTCAGCTCCAGCACCACATCTGCCTGCGTGCTGCCATGCTCTACATCACGGTGATAGTGGACTGAATCTCAGAATCTGTAAGCAGCCTCCTCTGATGGGGGAGGTCCTTCTGTGTATATGGTTGTCTTTTTGGATGATAAATAAAGTATTGGCCAATAGGGAAGCAAGTTAGGCGGGACTAGGAGTCGAGGAGGATTCTGGGAAATGTAGTAAAGAGAAGTCTTGTGATCTAGGCAGAAAGTGACATGGCAGGCAGACTCAAAATATAAGCAGGGACAAGCAGGAAATCGCTCTCTTTCTCCTCCTCTCTTCTCTGTGGAGCTGCCATGTGATACTAGGAAGAGGATGCTAAAGCCAACGTCCTAGATAAGATAAGTCTTTACAAAATATATAGATTAATAGTGTTGATAATTAAGACTGAGCTAGCAGATTAGAAATCCTAGTCATTGGCCAGCAGCATTGTACCTAATATTAAATCTCTGTGTGTTTTATTGGGTGCCCACGTGACAGTGGGGTTTGGGCGGCTTGGCGGAAAGAGTTATCATTACAAAATGGTGCCAGGATGTGGTTTTATGAACTTCCACATAAAAACTTCACAAAAGCTTAAAAAGGGATTTTTGAAGCAAAAGAACAAGCACAACTTCTTGGTAGCAGCATTTTCTCGGATGGGCTCTGTTTTGCTAGAGACAAGCAGAGACTCCAGCAGCTCCTTTAAGAGAGGTTTCCTGACTCTGCATAAGCGGAAAGAAACTGAGGGTGTGCACAAGCAACTGGCAGTGGCAGTGACCACATCTCCAAGCCAGCAGCATGCTCCTTGATGGCAGCGTAGACTGAGACAGTGAACACAGCTCTTAGTGCTGGCAGTGAGCGTACCTCCACCACCTTGGAAAGACAGCAGCTAAAACAGCCACTACTTCATTTTAGCAATGTTGTTTAGCAGATAAAAGATCGTGTGGCTAGAAAAAGGTAAAGATTTACAGTAAAGACAGAAGCAGATGAATAAAAACCTCTAAAGGTTTACAGTGTGTTTAAAAATATACATAGGCTTGTGAGAGAAAAAGAAACAGGATAAAGTGTTTAAAAAAAAAAAAAGAGAAGAAGGAATAGAGAAGCTGGGTGTGGTGGCACACGCCTTTAATCCCAGCACTTGCGGGCCCAGGGAAGCAGAACTCTGTGACTTCAAGGCCAGCCTGGTCGACAGAGTGGATTCAAGGACAGCCAAAGTTATACAGAGAAAACCTGTCTCAAAAAAAGCAAACACAAAAAAGAAATAGAGTAATTAAAAAGCCACGTAAAGATGGAAAATACACAGTCTGGATACTGTATGCTATATTGTTGTCTTTAAATTGTTTGATTGCCCAGCACAGGAAGATTTGGTGGACTTTGCAGAGCCCCCATTGAGGGCCCTACCCTGCCTGGGGAGTGGTGGGTGGATGGGGTGGGGGTAGGTTGGGGTGGGGGAGGAGGGATGGGAGGGAGGAGAGGAAGAGGGAGAAGGGACTTACATGTGAAACAAGCTTATTCCCTAACTTGAATTAATAAAAAAAATAAAATAAAATAAAGAAAAAAATTGTTTGATTGCCTAGGGAAGAGCTATTGCTGCTACAATACATCTGATTATCAATGCTGCTAAATTAGTCCAACTTATACATTTTGAAAATGCTTTGACTTCTAAATTTAAATATAAGGACACATTACTTGGGAAAAGAGTTTTTGCTTGTGTTTCCACAGAAAATGGAAAGCTATGGATTCCTTCCATACAAATACGGTTTGATCAAGCAAGACCACCTGAAAAAGTGGCCCAATTGATCCTACATCCAAAACAGCTGAGATGACACAGACTTACAGACTACAAAAAGCAAGGACCTGGCCAGGAGTCTGTGTTTTATCATGATCCCCATGATACGGACATCACCCCAACCAGCAGGAAGCAGTTTGGAATAAATTATGCCCAAATTCCCAAAAATAGTTTGTAAATGTTTATTTTCATTTAAATGGGGTTGGTTATAACTGGTAATGATCACAGTCAATCTCTTTTTAAAGGAAAAGGGGAATAGGATATAGAAATGAATACTTTGCATTGGTATGGATTTTCATTTATTGATACAACTTTAAGGTCAATTTTTTATTGTCTCTCAAAATTTTATTTTGAAATGTATGATTGGGTATTTATTGTGAAATAGTGTTTTAGCTGATACATGAAATATGCTGGTTACATATATGGTTGACTGGCTTCCTAAAAAGCATCTTTCTTCTCCAACCTTTGTATTCTTTTTCATACATTTCTCTCTCTGGCCCTCCCTCTTTCTCCCCTTGCCCCACCCTGCTCTCTATCCTTGATAGTGACAAAGTTCGTCTAGAACTCTAAGGCTCCAGCTGTCTTCCTTCCTTTTTTTCTGTTTATATATTCAATTTTTACAAAATTATAATTTCACATGTCAATCACTTCTCCCTCTCCTAGCCTGCCCCCCAAAACCTCACCAGCAACCTCCCCCCCTCTGCTCCCCATGGAGGGTAGGGCCCTCCAAAGGGGCTCCCTAAATTCAACAACATCATCCTTAGCAGGGCCTAGGGCCTCCCCCATGTGTCCAGACTAAGAGTGCATCCCTTCACATGGCATGGGCTCTCAAAGGCTCTTGTTTTTTTTATTTTTATTTTTATTTTTATTTTATTTTATTTTATTAGTTCTAGTTAAGGAACAAGCTAATTTCAAGTCCCTTCTCCCTCTCCCTCCCCTCACCCCCAACCCTCCTCCCCCACCCCCAGTCTACCCCCCACCCCATCCACCCACCACTCCCCAGGCAGGGTAGGGCCCTCAACTGGGGCTCTGCAAAGTCCACCAAGTCTTCCTATGCTGGTCCTGGGCCCTTCCCCATGTGTCCAGGGCCAGAGTGTAACCCTTCATATGGGATGGGCTCTCAAAGTCCCTTCTTGTACCAGAGAAAAATACTAATCCACCACCAGAGGCTCCCTGGAGTGCAGAGGCCTCCTTATTGACATCCATGTTCAGGGGTCTGGATCAGTCTTGTACTGGTCAAAGGCCCTTCTTACACCAGAGAAAAATACTAATCCACCACCAGAGGTCCCATAGGGTACCGGAGCCTCCTCACTGACATCCATGTTCAGGGGTCTGGATCAGTCCTGTGCTGGTCTCCCAGACAGCAGTCTGGGGTTCATGTGCTCCACTTTGTTCAGGTCAGCTGTTTCTGTGGGATTCATCAGTCTGGTCCTGACTCCCTTGATCTTCATTCCTCCCTCTCTGTAACTGGGTTCCAGAGGTCAGTTCAGGGTATATCTGTGGTGTCTGCCTCTGCTTCCATCAGCCACTGGATGAGGGCTCTAGGATGGCAAAAAAGTAGTCATTAGTCTCTTTATATGGGAAGGGCATTTAGGATATCCTTTCCACCATTGCCTAGATTGTTAGTTCATGTCATCCTTGTAGGTCTCTGGAAATCTCCATAGAGCCAGATCTCGCCATGGACCTATAATGGCACCCTCTATAATGGTATCTCTCATCCTGCTCTACTCTATTCTTCCACCTACTCAAAGTTTCTACTCCTCCAATTCCTCCTCTCCCCTCCTCGTATCCTACTCACATTCTGCCAGCTCCCTCTCCCCTACACTCATGCTCTCATTAACTTAGGAGATCCTGGCCCTTCCCATTCTCCCGGGACCATGCATTTTTCCCTTAGAGTCCTTCTTGTTTCCTAGTTCCTTTGATAAAGAGGAATGTAGGCTGGTAATCTTTTGCTCTATGTATAAAATTCATATATCAGTGAGTACATACCATGTTAGTCTTTTTGTGACTGGGCTACCTCATTCGGGATGGTTTCTTCTAGTTCCATCCAATTGCCAGCTCATTTCAAGATTCTGTTGCTTTTTTCTGCTGAGTAGATTTCCATTGTGTAAATGTACCACATTTTCTCTATCCATTCTTCAGTTGAGGGGCATCTAGGTTGCTTCCAGGTTCTGGCTATTACAAACAATGCTGCTATGAACATGGTTGAACATATGTCCTTGTTGTATGAACATGCATAATTTGGGTATAAGCCAAGAGAGGAATGGCTGGACCCTGAGGTAGAATGATTCCCATTTTCCTGAGCAACTGCCATACTGATTTCCAGAGTGGTTTTACAAGTTCACACTCCCACCAGCAATGGAGGAGTGTTCCTTTTTCTCTACATCCTCTCCAGTATAGATTGTCATTGGTATTTTTGATTTTAGCCATTCTGACAGGTGTGAGGTGGTAACTCAGAGTTGTTTTGAGTTGCATTTCTCTGATGGCCAATGATTTTGAGCACTTTCTTAAGTGTCTTTCAGCCATTTCAGATTCCTCTGTTGAGAATTCTCTAGTTCTGCACTGCACTTTTTAATTTCATTGTTTGGTGTTTTGGTGGCTAGCTTCTTGAGCTCCTTATATATTTTGGAAATCAGTCCTCTGTCAGATGTGGGATCAGTGAAGATATTTTCCCATTCTGTGGGTGGTCGTTTTGTCCTACTGACTGTTTCTTTTGCCTTGCAGAAGATTCTCAGTTTCAGGAGGTCCCATTTGTTAATTGCAGACCTCAGTGTCTGTGCTTCTGGCATGATGTTCAGGAAGCGGTCTCCTGTGCCAATTTGTTCAAGGGTAATTTCCACTTTCTCTTCTAGAAGATTCAGTGTGGCTGGATTTATGCCGAGATCTTTGATCCATTTGCACTTAAGTTTTGTGCATGGTGACACGTATGGATCTATCTGCAATTTTCTGCATGTCCGAATCCAATTGTACCAGCACCATTTGTTGAAGATGCTATCTTTTTTCCATTGTATAGATTTAGCACCTTTGTCAAAAATAAGGTATTCATAGGTGTATGGGTCAATATCAAGGTTTTCAATTCGTTTCCATTGGTGTATCTGTCTACTTTTGTGCCAACACCAATCTGTTTTCAGAACTATGGCTCTATAGTAGAGCTTGAAGTCTGGAATGGTGATGCCTCTGGAAGATCCTTTATTGTAAAGAGTTGTTTTGGCTATCCTGGGTTTTTTATTTTTCCATATAAAGTTGAGTATTGTTCTCTTAATGTCTGTGAAAAACTGTTGGGATTTTGATGGGGATTGCGTTGAATCTGTAGATTGCTTTTGGTAGGATTGCCATTTTTACTATGTTAATTCTACCTATCCATGAGCATGGGAGATCTTTCCATTTTCTGGTATCTTCTTTAATTTCTTTCTTTAAAGTCTCAAAGTTCTTATTGTACAGGTCTTTCACTTTTTTGGTTAGTGTTACCCCAAGATATTTTATGTTGCTTGTGGATATTGTGAAAGTGATGTTTCCATGATTTCTTTCTCATTGGGTTTATCATCTGTATACAGTAGGGCTACAGATTTTTTTTTAGTTAATTTTGTATCCTGCTACCTTGCTGAAGGTGTTTATCAGCTGTAGGAGTTTCCTGGTAGAGTTTTTCGGGTCACTAATGTAGACTATCGTATCATCTGCAAATAGTGAAAGTTTGACTTCTTCCTTTCCAATTTGTATCCCTTTGATCCCCTTTTCTTGTCTTATTGCTCTAGCTAGAACTTCAAGTACAATATTGAAGAGGTATGGAGAGAGTGGACAGCCTTGTCTTGTTCCTGATTTTAGAGGAAACGCTTTGAGTTTCTCTCCATTTAGTTTGATGTTGGCTATTGGTTTGGTGTATATTGCATTTATCATGTTTAGATATGTTCCTGTTATTCCTGTTCTCTCCAAGATCTTTATCATGAAGGGATGTTGGATTTTGTCAAAGGCTTTTTCAGTGTCTAGTGAGATGATCATGTGGTTTTTCTTTTTCGGTTTGTTTATATGGTGGATTACATTGATGGGTTTTGGTATGTTGAACCATCCTTGCATCCCTGGGATGAAGCCTACTTGATCATGGTGGGTGATTTTTCTGATATGTTCTTGGATTCGGTTTGCCAATATTTTATTGAGTATTTTAGCATCGATGTTCATGAGGGATATTGGGCTGTAGTTCTCTTTCTTAGTCATATCTTTGTGTGGCTTGGGTATCAAAGTGATTGTAGCCTCGTAGAAAGAGTTTGGCAATATCCCATCTGCTTCTATTGTGAGAAACAGTTTGAGGAGTACTGGAATTAGCTCTTGTTTGAATTTCTGGTAGAATTCTACAATGAAGCCATCTGGCCCTGGGCTTTTTTTGGTTGGGAGGCTTTTGATGACTGCTTCTATTTCATTAGGGGATATAGGTCGATTTAAACTGTTTATCAGATCTTGATTTAATTTTGGTAAGTGATATTTATCCAGAAAGCTGTCCATTTCCTTTAGATTTTCCAATTTTGTGGAATACAGGTTTTCAAAGTATGACCTGAAGATTCTCTGGATTTCCTCAGTGTCTGTTGTTATATCCCTCTTTTCATTTCTGATTTTGTTAATTAGCATGCTCTCTCTCTCTGCCTTTTGGTTAGTTTGGCTAGAGGTTTGTCTATCTTATTGATCTTCTCAAAGAACCAACTCTTTGTTTCATTGATTCTTTGTACTGTTTTCCTAGTTTCTACTTTGTTGATTTCGGCTCTCAGGTTGATTATTTCCTGGCGTCTACTCCTCCTTTGTGAGTTTGCTTCTTTTTGCTCTAAAGCTTTCAGTTGTTCTGTCAATTCTCTAATGTGACTTTCCTCCAGTTTCTTCATGTGAGCACTTAGTGCTATGAACTTTCCTCTTAGTACTGCTTTCAGGGTGTCCCATAAGTTCGGGTATGTTGTGCCTACATTCTCATTAAATCTTGAAAGTCTTTAAATTCTTTTTTTATTTCTTCCTCAACCCAAGAATGGTGCAATTGGGTGTTATTCATTTTCCACGGGAATGTAGGTTTTCTGCAATTCGTATTGCTGTTGAATTCTAGCTTTAATGCATGGTGGTCTGATAAGACACAGGGGGTTATTTCAATTCTTTTGTAACTGTGGAGGTTTGGTTTGCTGCCAACTATGTGGTCAATTTTAGAGAAGGTTCCATGTGGCGCTGAGAAAAAGGTATATTCTTTTGTGTTTGGATACAATGTTCTATAGATATCTGTTAAACCCAATTGTGTCTCTGGCCCTGGACACATGGGGAAGGGCCCAGGCCCAGCACAGGAAGATTTGGTGGACTTTGCAGAGCCCCCGTTGAGGGCCCTACCCTGCTTGGGGAGTGGTGGGTGGATGGGGTGGGGGTGGGGCGGGTTGGGGAGATGAGTTGGGGGTGAGGGGAGGGAGAGGGAGAAGGGACTTGAAATAAGCTTGTTCCCTGACTAGAACTAATAAAATAAACAAAAAAACTATGCTACTATAATCTTTCAAAATCATTTCAAATTGATATTCATTGAGTACCTGAGTTTGACTTTTCAGTTAACAAACTTATGATGATAATTCTAAAGTAGAGAAGTAAAATTTATCTAATTAACAACAAAAAAAACAGTTGTGTCATAACTTCTGTCAGATCCTTTGTTTCTTTGTGAAATTTCTGTCTAGTGGTTCTGTCCAGTGGTGTAAGGGTGGTGCTGAAGTCTCCTACTATAAGTAAGTGTGGTTTTATGTGTGGTTTGAGCTTTAGCAATGTTTCTTTTACAAATGTGGGTTCTTTCGTATTTGGGGCATAGATGTTCAGGATTGAGACTTCATCTTGATGGACTTTTCCTGTGATGAGTATGAAATGCCCTTTTTCATCTCTTTTGATTGCTTTCAGTTTAAAGTCTAATTTGTTAGATATTAGGATTGCTACACCAGCTTGTTTCTTGGGTCCATTTGTTTTGAAAATCTTTTCCCAACCTTTTACTCTGAGGTAACACCTGTCTTTGAAGTTGAGGTGTGTTTCTTGTAAACAGCAGAAGTATGGATTCTGTCTTTGTATCCATTCTATTAGCCTATATCTTTTTATGGGTAAGTTAAGACCATTGACATTGAGCGATATTAATGTCCATTGTTCATTGGTTCTTCTTTGTTTTGGATTTATTGTTGGTGGCGTCATTGTGTGTGGATTTTGCCCTCCTGTTTTTTTTTTTGTGTGTTTGGTAAAATTAGATTATCTATTGCCAGTGTTTTTGTGAGTGTAGTTATGTTCGTTGGGTTGGAGTTTTCCTTCCAGAGCCTTCTGTAGTGCTGGGTTTGTGGGTATGTATTGTTTAAGTCTGATTTTATCGCGGAATATCTTGTTTTCTCCATCTATAGTGATTGAAAGTTTTGCTGGGTACAGTAGTCTGGGTTGGCATCCATGCTCCCTCAGTGCTTGTAGGATATCTATCCAAGATCTTCTGGCTTTCAGAGTTTCCATTGAGAAGTCGGGTGTGATTCTGATTGGTTTGCCCTTATATGTTACTTGGCCTTTTTCCTTTGCTGCTCTTAATATTTTCTCTTTATTCTGTAGGTTTGGTGTTTTGATTATTATGTGTCGGGGGGACTTCTTTTTGTGGTCCAGTCTGTTTGGTGTCCTGTAAGCTTCTTGTACTTTCATAGGCATATCCTTCTGTAGGTTGGGGAAGTTTTCTTCTATGATTTTGTTGAATATGTTTTCTGTACCTTTGAGCAGTGTTTCTTCACCTTCTTCTACACCTATTATTCTTAGGTTTGGCCTTTTTATGGTGTCCCATATTTCCTGGATATTTTGTGTTAGGGATTTGTTGGACTTGAGGTTTTCTTTGGTTGATGAATGTATATCCTCTAGCGAGTCTTCAGTAGCTGAGATTCTCTCTTCCATCTTGAATTCTATTGGTTATACTTACATCTTTAGTTCCTGATCGTTTATCCAGCCATTCCATTTCCAGCATGGTCTCATTCTGTGTTTACTTTATTGTGTCTATTTCAGCTTTCATGCTTTGAACTGTTTCAAGAGCTTCCTTCACTTGTTTGGATGTTTTTTTCTTGGCTTTCTTTAGATTCTTTAAGAGATTCATTTATTTCTTGAATTTTTTGGTTTGTCTTTTCCTCCATTTCGTTTAATTTTTTGTTTGCTTTTTCTTCTATTTCTTTAAGGGATTTTCTTGTTTCCTCTTTAAAGGTCTCTATCATCTTGCTGAGATAATTTTTGAGGTCCATCTCTTCTTCATGCTCTGTGTTTGGCTTTTCAGATCTTGCTTGAGTTGAGTCCCTAGATTCTGGTGGTGTCATATTGGTCTTTCTGTTGTTGGGTGAAACCTTATTCTGTCTTCTCCCCATATCTTCTTTTAGTGGGTGCAGGTGGGGTCTCTCTATCTCCTCTTGTGACCCAGTTGTGTGTGGGGGCCAGGAATTCAATGTCCGCAACTCTGGAAGGTCTTGCCTCTCCTGGTAGTCTCCTCACTCCTTGTGGATCGGTTGGCAGAAAGAGATGGAAGAGTGGGGTGTTTCCAGATTCAGGGAGCTTTTCCTTGTCTGTGCGTGTCTACCCCAAGCAGGCGGGCCACAGGCCCAGGGCGGTCGGGGTGAGTGATGGTTTGGGTGGGGGTTGGGTAAGGGCAGAGGCTCACTCACCTCGTTCCTGGGTCGTTCTGGGGAAAGGGATGGAAGCATGGGGTCCTACCAGATTCAGGGAGCAGGGAGGTCCTCCCTGCCTGGGCATGTCTACTCCAAGCAGGCAGGTGCAGGCGAAGGGGGGTGGTCAGGGTGAGTGATGTTTTGGGCAGGAGTTGGGTAAGGGCAGAGACTCACTCACCTAGTTCCTGGGTTGGTCAGCGGAAAGGATTAAAGAGCGGGATGCTAGCAGATTCAGGGAGCAAGGAGCTCCTCCCTGCCTGGGTGTGTCTACCCCAAGCCATCAGGCTCAGGCGGAGGGGGGGCGGGTGGTAGTGGTGAGTGATGTTTTGGGCGGGAGTTGGGTGAGGGGAGGGAGAGGGAGAGGGAGAAGGGACTTACATGTGGAACCAGCTTGTTCCCTAACTAGAACTAATAAATAAATTTTAAAAAAAAAAAGTGAGGTGCAGAACTAAATAGAGAATTCTCAACAGAGGAATCTGAAATGCCTGAAAGACACTTAAGAAAGTTCTCAAAATCCTTGGCCATCAGAGAAATGGAACTCAAAACTACTCTGAGATACCACCTCACACCTGTCAGAATGGCTAAAATCAAAAATACCAATGACAATCTATGCTGGAGAGGATGCGGAGAAAAAGGAACACTCCTCCTTAGCTGGTGGGAGTGTGAACTTGTAAGACCACTCTGGAAATCAGTATGGCGGTGGCTCAGAAAGATGGGAATAATCTACCACAATATTCAGCCATTCCTCTCTTGGGTATATACCCAAATAGGGCATGTACATACATCAAGGACATATGTTCAACCATGTTCATAGCAGCATTGTTTGTAATAGCCAGAACCTTGAAGCAACCTAGATGCCCCTCAACTGAAGAATGGATAGAGAAAATGTGGTACATTTATACAATGGAGTACTACTCAGCAGAAAAAAAGCAATGGAATCTTGAAATTCGCAGGCAAATGGATGGAACTAGAAGAAACCATCCTGAGTGAGGTAACCCAGTCACAAAAAGACAAACATGGTATGTACTCACTGATATATGAATTTTAGACATAGAGCAAAGGATTACCAACCTATAATCCTCTTCACCAAGGAAACTAGGAAACATGAAGGACTCTACGGGAAAAATACATGGACCCCAGGAAAGGGAAGGGGCAGGAACTCCTGAGCTAATTGGGAGCATTGGGTAGGGGAGAGGGAGCTGCCAGAATGCGAGGAGGAGAAGAGGAGAGGAGATGAAGAAATAGAGGAGCAGAAATATTGAGTTGGGGGAAGAATAAAGGAGAGCAGGATGAGAGATACCATATTAGAGGGAACCATTATAGGTCCGAGGAGAGATCTGGCACTAGGGAGATTTCCAGACAACTTCAAGGATGACATGAACTGACAATCTAGGCAATGGTGGAGAGCATAACCTAAACACCCTTCCCCATTGATGTGACTGATGACTACTTTTTATGCCGTCCTAGAGCCCTCATCCAGTGGCTGATGGAAGCAGAGACAGACACCCACAGGTGTACACTGAACTGAACTTGGAACTTTGTTGCAGAGAGTGAGGATTGAAGATCAAACAGGTCAGTATCAGCCTGTTGAAACCCACAGAAACAGCTGGCCTGAACAAGTGGGAGCACATCGACCCCAGATGCTGTCTGGGAGGCCAGCACCGCACTGAATCAGACCCCTGAACGTGGATGTCAATGAGGAGGCCTCCGCACTCTATGGGCCCCCTGGTGGTGGATTAGTATTTTTCCCTGGTGTATGAAGGGACTTTGAGAGCCCATCCCATGTGAAGGGATGCACTCTCGGCCTGGACACATGGGGGATGGCCTAGGCCCAGCCCAGGATGATGTGGTGGACTTTGGGGAGCCCCTGTTGAGGGCCCTACCCTGCCTGTGGAGTGGATGGTGGATGGGGTGGCAGGGGTTGGGAAGAGGGAGGGGTGGGGGAGGGGAGGGAGAGGGAGAAGGGATTTACATGTGAAACAAGCTTATTCCTAATATGAACTAATAAAAAATTACCAAAAAAAGTATATAAATTAATTATGGTTGGTAATTGAGACTGAGTTAGCAAATAGGAGGTACTAGTCATTGGCCAGCAGCATTGTACTTAATATTAAATCTCTGTGTTATTTTGGGTGCCCAAGTGGTGGCGGAGCTGGGGTGGCTGGCAGAAAGATTTATCATTACACTCCTCAATTAAACATTTTCTTTGTAAGAATTGCCATGGTCATGGTGTCTCTTCACAGCAATTAAAACCCTAAGACAGTCACCAAACACAGCAATTTTTATTTTTAATTGTATGTGTACATGACTGTAGGTGCTTGTGGAGGTCAGAAGAGGGTGTCAGTCCCCTGGAACTGGAGTTACAGATGTCTGTGAGCCACCATGTATACTGAGAACCAAAGTCAGATCCTCTGCAAGAATAGCCAGTGCTCTTAACCTCAGAGCCATCCCCCAAGCCCACAGAACAGATCTTTTTTTCCCTTTTCAGTTTTTCAAGACAGATCTCCCTGTATAGAGCCTTGGCTGTCCTGGACCTCACTCTGGAGACCTGACTGGACTCGAACTCACAGAGATCTGCCTGCCTCTGCCTCCCTAGTGCTGGGGTTAAGGTGTGTGCCACCACAGCCCTGCTCAAAAGAGCAGACTCTTTTGTTTTGTTTTTTTATATTTTATTGTATTCATTTTACATACCCCCACAGTTCCCCTTCCCTCCCCCTCCCCATCCCCTGATTCGGGATCATGCTCGTGTTCACTGTTAAGATTTGTCACTGATACTGGTTTAATAAAATGCTGATTGGCCAGTAGCCAGACAGGAAGTATAGTTGGGAGTACCAGACAAGGAGAATTCTGGGACGGTGAAGGCAGAGAGTGAGTCGCCAGCTAGACACAGAGGAAGCAAGATGAGAATGCCTCACTGAGAAAAGGTACCAATCCATGTGGCTAAACACAGATAAGAATTATAAGTTTAAGTTGTAAGATAGTAATAAGCCCAAGTATAGGCCAAACAGCTTATAATTAGTATAAGCCTCTGTATGTTTATTTGGGACTGAATGGCTGCAGGAGGGGACAGGACAGAGACTTCCATCTACACACACCCCAAACCACCCCCATCCACTCCTTAGAAATGGTAAGGCCTCCCATGGGAAGTCAACAAAGCCTGGCACATTCAGTTGAGGCAGGACCGAGCGCCTCCCCTCCCCATCAAGGCTGAGCAAGGCATCCCACCATAGGGAATGAGCTTCAAAAGCTAGCTCATGCACCAGGGATGATAGTTTCTGGTTCCACTGCCAGGAGTCCCACTGTTGCTCTTTGCTGCAGCCTCGGGTGATGAAACACGATCCACCAAATTCAACAAACCCACAAGGAGTTTACTAAGAAAGGGAGCAAAGGGAGGGGTGGTGTTAACAGATCAGGAGCAGGACTGGAAAGAGAAAGAACAGGTGGGAGGCGCTTGCTTAAAAAGGGAAAGGGAGCAGGTTAGAACAAGTTTCAGCAGTTGGGGCCATCTAAACTGGAGTCATGAAGCTGCCACTGGCCCAGCTCCATGTGGCCTCTGCATGCAGAGTCCTTATGTAGCCACTTAATGGATACATTGAGCTGTCAGGGAGGAGAGATCACCTGTCAAAGATAGATCCAGGGGCAAGGAGAAGAGTGATCCTGGGGCTGGAGAGAACCCGAGGATTAGAGAGGCCCCACAACCAGAAAAGGTTCCCTACGAGGAAGGCACAGGCCCAGGAGAGGGCTGGCTCAGAGTGAAAGGTGGGTGTTGAGGAGAAATCATCAGGAGTGGGAGAAGGAGAGGAGTCAGAAGCAGAAACAGGGCCAGATTGCCCAGGACCTGGGGAGAGGGAAAAGCCAGGATATCAAACAGACCAGGCTACACAACTGTCACACATATGCCAAGGGCCTGGCTTGATCCCAAGCAGGCTCCCTACCTGTCAGGCTAGTGTCTGTGAGCTCCCACAAGTTTGGTTCAACTGTCTCTGTGGGTTTCCCCATCATGATCTTGACCCCCCTCCCTCCCTTGCTCACATAATCCCTCTTCCCTCTCTTCTACTGGACTCCCATACCTAGGCCTGGTGCTTGGATGTGGATCTTTGCATCTGTTTCCACCAGTCACTAGATGAAGGCTCTGTGATGACAGATAGGTAGTCACCAATCTGATTATAGGAGAGGCCAGTTCAGGAACCCTCTCCACTATTGCTAGCGGTCTTATCTGGAATCATGATTGTGGGTTCCTGGGAATTTCCATAGCATCAGGTTTCTCCCTACCCCCACAATGGCTCCCTCTTCAAGATATTGGCTTTTCTTGCAGAGAAGACTCTGAAAGAATTATCTAGATCAGAATGAAAGGTAGCCTTGATTGTTGGTTGCCCCAGCCCCCTGTGGGCAGCACCTCCCCTAGACAGGGGCCTGAACTGTGTACGAAGGAAGGAAACTAGTGTTGTTCTTTGCTGCAGCTTCCCTCGATGAAACACAATCCACCAAACTCAACAAACCAACAAGGAGTTTGTTGGGAAAGGGAGCAAAGGGCGGGGTAGGTGTTAACCAGCTGGGAGCAGAAATGGAAAGGAAAAAACAGGAAGGAGGTACTTGCTTATACAGGGAACAGGAGCCGTTTAGAGCTCAGCAGTTGGGGCTGTTGAAACTGGAGCCATCGAGCTGCCATTGGCCCAGCTCCACATGGCCCCATTCCACATGGTTTCTGCATGGAGAGTCCTTATGCAACCATCTAGCACATGCATGACACAGCCATGCAAACTTTGACAGCTTTTGAACTGTCGTTGAGGAGATGGATCCCAGGGATCCCAGGGAAGGTAGCCCGGAGAAGAGTGATCCTGGGGCTGGGGAGGGGGGGGGACAAGGATTAGAGAGGTCCTGCAACCAAGAAAGGCTCCCTAAGGAGAAGGCCCAGGCCCAGGAGATGGCTGGCACACAGCGACAGGCGGGAGCTAAGGAAAAACCATGGCGCGGGAAGAGGAGTAGGAACAGGGCCAGGTTGCCCAGGACATGGAGAGAGGAAGAAGTCAGGATACCAACTACCCAGGATGAACAAGCCGGCAGCATGGACCACATCGCCTTCTCAAAGTTGTTGTGATGTGGCAGCAAGGTTTCTGCTTTGATTTCTCTGAAACCACAGACCATAACCAACAACTGTGAGCCAGTGTAACCTGTCACTTACTTTTCCACACAGCAGCAGGCAGACGAGGATACTTCCTCTCTGCATTGCTTCTCCAGGATGACAAGGCCTGCTGATGCGGTGAAATGTTCTAGAGTAACTTCTGCCCTCCCACACACTCATTTCCTTCCCACCTTGGAAGCTTACTATCTGCCCAGCAGAATGGATGGAGTCCAACCACACCTGGAGAGGGAGACACAGATTCGAGAGCGGGGGCGCCAGACACTGCTGCAGATCACATCCTCAGTCCTGAGGCTGCAGCTGTCCCTGCCCCACCCAGGAAAACAAGCAGCTGCATCCCCAGAACTGGTACCCTGAGCCAAGCCACCACCCCAAAGTTCTGCAAGGCATCTGAATCCGTGGCCAGGGTAGCCCTGAGCTCACAGGAAGCTCTACATACAAAAGGACAAGGCCCACTGGGGACTGTCCCCAAATGCAGGTGAAATGATGAGGCAGGGAAGGGAGACAGCACCACAGGCTCCACACTGGACCCACACTCACAGCACGGAGACAGTGCAACAACTTTCCGGCTTTGAGTTTTATTTCTTTGCTCTATGAGTCCTAACTGAAGGTGACAGTAAACACATTATACAGTTAGCCTGGCTTTCAACTTCTGACCCTCCTGCCAGAATCACAGGCTGCCCCACCAGTGCAAGCTACCTAAAACCTTTTCTAAGGAAGTTGACAAGCAGAGACAGCTAGCCCCTTTCTAAGGACACCGAAACACAAGCCCAAGGTTTCGTTGTATTGAGATGGAATTCCACTGAGCAACTCCAGCTGGCAGGGCTGGAGTCCCTCTACTGACCCCTCAACCCATTGCACCCCCAAAGCCTCCTGCATGCTAAGCCAGCACTCAGACATCCCAGGCCCTCAGGGCTCTACACCCTTGCGAATGATTAATTCTCCTTTTGCCAGCTCCACAGTGACATCAAGAATTTGAGATAGAGGCAAGCATGGTGGCACACACCTTTAATCACAGCACTTGGGAGGCAGAAGCAGGCAAAACTCTGAGTTCCTGGTCTACAGAGTGAGTTCCAGGACAGCCAAGGTTACACAGAAAAACCCTATATCAAAAAAAAAAAAAAAAGCAAAAAACACAAAAACAACAAATTTTGAGCAGGGAACCTGGTTCCTGGCCCACAACCAGACCTTGGCTAGCACTTGAATGAAGCAGAGTGGTTGCCATTTGGAGCAGCCAGGAGTATGGAGGGCCTGGGCGTGGCTTCTGGAGGGTGTGGCTCTCAATGTGTGAATCCAGATACAAGCCAACAGGGCTGCCCCAGGTTCACAGCTTCTAAGTAGGATTTATAGGCAACAAACTTTCTCGTGGCTTGGGGTTAAGTGGGTCTGGCTTATGGTAGGCTTGGTATGGATGGGCGTGATCTATTGTAAGTGTACTTCCAGGGCGCGACCTTTGCCGGGGCAGTGCTGTCATCTGGTAGCTCTGCAGATGTAATCTTCCTCAGCGGGGCTTCCAGGGGACGTGGCCCCAGATAGGTGTCGGCCCTCCAGGGAGGAGAGCAGGGTTTCCCGGGCATCCTGGGGGGGGGGGTTCCAAGGAGGCTGATTAGCACCCTACAACACACACCGTGTCCCCACAGCAACGACCCAACCCCAAGTGTCACCCGGAGCCCAGGCTGAGAGGTCCTGCCCCGGCATACTGCAGGCGCCTAATGGGTGTTGGTGGGGTGAATGGGTACCTGGTGAGGTTCCAGCAGGGTGACAGGCCATTCCGGGGATCCTCCTGGGTGGGGCTGAAGGGTAGACAGCAGGAGGAACTTCCTGGTGTGCCCACAGATCCTGCTGCTCATGGAGGAGACAGCCCCTTGGTGATGGAGAAGAAGGAGAACCAGGTAGGCAGGCCACATCTTCATGCTGGCAGGATGCTTAGAGACCAAGGGGCTAGACACAGCACAGGGTTGTGGAGGGGGCAGATCTGGTGACACTGCACACACACACACACACACACCAGTCAGACCAAGCCCTTCAGCCTCACTTGATCTTAGATGTGCTCCCAAGACCTTGAGCACCTACAGGCACCCAGCCTGTGGACACCCACGGGGGAAGGATTGTCACCATCAAATACACACAGAGGCCTCTAAGCAAATACAAATATATGTCTGTCAATTTCCAGTCTCACTGAGAAACCCAGGCTGGCCTCCAGCTTAGCAATCTTCCTGCCCCACACTCCCAAAGGTGGTGGTGGGCCACTGCCAGCATGCCTGGCCTGGTCTCTTTCCCAAGCTCTCCTTGCATCAAAAGACAAGACAAGGAGACAAAGTAGAACATTCTAGAGAACCTTCTGCTCCCTCAACAACTGGTTTACCACACTGGGAAGCACTGGGACACACCATCACTCACAGATTTAAGCACACACATACACATACACACTCACACACACACTCTGCTTTTGAAGCCGGAGCAGGGGGCACAGTCAGGGACCTGTCCCTGGGATGCTCAGACACCCCGATGGCTCAGCTGCATCCTCAGCACTCAGCCTCGGGCCTGGATGTCCTGAGGTCTCAGCTCTCGTTCCCCCTCAGCCAGAAAGACTTGCAAGGCCCGATGTAGCAGGTACACTCCCAAACGTCGGCGCCGTGTGGGTGGCCAGTAGGCCACCTCTCCATAGTAGTGCCCCTGTTTCTGGTTGGTCAGTGTCTGGATCCCTGAACAGATTAGAGAAGAAGTCACAGGAGTGGCTTCCACTCCACCCCCTCCACCACAACAACCGGCACAGAATATATGTATACACACACTCGTGTGCCAGGCATTGGTACTCAGTGACTCCCCACTGCGTGTGTAGATTAATGGATGAACAGTAAGGAAAAGAAGTGGTGAGAGAATTCCCAGTTCAAACACTTTTCCTGTGACCTCGGCCCTAGAATCCAGACCCCTACCTAGGGCATCCAACAGACAGGCCTCCCGAGTGTATGCCTCCACGGCTACGGCGTGCTGGAAGCAATGTAGGGAGATAACACCACGGCCGCTGTCCCAGATGGCTAAGATCCGCTGTATCTTGGGACAAGCCTGGGGGGCATAAAGAAGTCAGAGGCTGGATCCTAAGCCATGGCCCTCTGACTTTCTGAAGGACAGCTGACCCTGCCCAGCCCTGCCCTTTGTCCCCACCTTTTTGCCTGGCCACTCACGGTAACCAAGGGCTTCCCAGAGGTGGGCATCTGGCCGGGCACGGGTCCCCTTGCCCACGTAGAAGATGGCTCGCACAAAACTTTGCAGACACTCGGCCAGTGTGAGGGAGGAGGCTCGGGCAGGCAGGCCCTGCGTCTGCCTGGGACACAGAGCAGCTCAGAGGGTAAAGGATCCTGGCGCCACCACCCCAGACGGCCTGAGTCCCATCTCTGGGACCCACATGATGGAAGGAGAAAATCACCTCCCACCAGTTGGCCTCTGACCTCCACAAGGGCACCACAGTAAGTGTGCGAGTGCCACGCACATACAGACACAGGCACAGAACATAAAAGGGTAGGGCAGGGAGGATGGCTCAGAGAAGGAAAAATGACCACTGTCTTCAGAGCCATGGGGCCATTTGAACCCAAATCCAGGGGCCCCTATTTTATAAGCGGGAATTGACTCGGGCCGATTAACAGAGAGGGCTAGCCCCTTCCCTAGGGACACACAGCAAATCAAAAACAAATCCCCACCCTCTGTAGCGGTTTGCTTTGATGTTTTGAAACAATCTCCCAGGCCTCGGGCTTCGGTATGGAGCCCGGCTACTGCTCTGCCGAGCTTGGCTCTAAGCCCAAACCCCAGCTTTTTGGTCACCCTCATACCTGGGGTCCAGAAGAAGATATGTAAAGCTTGACTTTGTGACACCTTCCCGCCACCTCTTCGCAGGATCCAGCCGCTGAAAGTGCTGAGCCAGGGCGGCCTCATCCGCCTGACAGTCAGGGACGTGGCCGGTCTTCAGCGCCTCGGCCAGTTCTGGGCTGTGCCCTGGAACAGTTGGGAAGGAGAAACCAAGTCAGGACCGAGGAGAGCGGCTGGTGAGGGTGGTAGGACCCGGAGCCAGGTCACTGGATTCCAGGAGTACTGCCACGGTACTCACCTAGGCTAGCCTGGGCTTCCTGCAGCCGCCGCAGGTAGTATCCACGGGTGAAAGGCGTGACTGGGCCAGGACTGTGGCCCAGTGCCCGGAGGGCCTGGAGCAACTGTAGGTCAGACATGGGGGACACTGGGCCCTGTGGGTGCAAGGCCCCTGGGTCCCTGTCACCCGGCTGGGAGGGGACGTTGGTGGCCTCTCTGGTCAACGTCAGAGCCTGCAGCTGGCAGCTCAGTGCCCCGTCCCCAGCCGCCTTGGCCCCACGGGACAGCCACGGGTCAGCTGCGGACCCTGGTGTCCCCGCAGGGTGCTGGGGCTGTGGAGAGTCCTCCAAAGCGGTGACAAAGGAGGTGTCGCTGCTGCAGTCCGGGCTCCTGGTGGCCTCCGAGCTACAGAGCTCTAGGGGCTTTACTGGCACCTCCCCTGCAGCTGCCAGCTTAGCTGGGGACATGTGCTGTTCCGAGGCCAGTGACACATGCGGAGGTGTAGTGAGACCAGGAGACCCCGCAAAGACGCGTCCTCGGCACATGGCGTGTTCAAGGTCTGCTGGGGCTACAAGAACAGGTGATAAGATGATTGAGGGATGACAGACAGGCTGTGGAATTGGCCCCAGCACGGTGCACCCCCACGGCTCTGCTCACCGGCGGGTTCCCGGGCTCCAGGGGGCCCGTCCAGCTCCCGCAGCACGCGTGCACAGTTGTGGTGTCGCTGCTGAAGCGCCCAGTCCAGGGGTCGGAGCCCGTCCTGTGCAGACACGGTCAGCAGGGGGCGCCCTCGGTGTGCCCTCCCGCCGCCCTGTGCGCCCGCGCAGGGTCCTGACCTGGTCTCTCAGCGTGGGGTCGCCCCCTCCGCTCAGCAGCAGCTCCAGGGCGCCACGACAGCCCCACGCTGCGGCCACGTGCACCGGCGTGAGCGCCTCCGCGGACCTGGGGCGCCGGGAGGGAGCAGGGATGTTTCCTTTCCCAAGCAGCCTCGGGTGGCCCAGGCTGGCCGCGAACTCTGCCCCTTGTGCCTCTGCCCCCTCCCTGTGCTGAGCGGAAGATGGGTGCCCACTGCCACGGTCATCCTCCCGCCTCGCCCTCCGGAGGGCCGGGACGACGTCTCCGTCTCCCCGCCGCGCCTTACCGAGCATTGGGGTCCGCGCCCCGGCGCAGCAGGATCCGGAGGCACCGCAGGGCGCGCGGGCTGTACGCTCGGGCTGCCAGGTGCACGGCCGCCGCGCCCTCCTCCAGCACCAGGCTGGGGTCCGCCCCGAGGCGCAGCAGCTCCTCCACGGCCCTGCGGCAGACGGGGAGAGTGGACCCCAGCCCCCGGGCGCCCGGGGAGCCGAAGCCGGGGAGGACCCGCCGCCCGCCCTCACCGAGGCTCCTCCGCGCGCAGCGCCGCCTGCAGCTGCCGGGCCCGGCCGGTCGCAGTGGCCATGTCACCGCGCTCCGCCGTTCGAATTCGCGCGCGGCCACCTCTGCGCACGCGCAGCCCCGCCCCTCGGCTCTCCGGCTCGGCCTCGGGCTCCACCCTGGCGACGCCCTGGATGGGGCCAGACAGAGGCGTGAGTCGTGATCCCGCAGGAACACCGGGGAGGTTGGTGCTCGCAGCTGGCGTCCCACACCGAGATTTGGAAAGCTGAGTCAGGAGGATTACCTCTGTCTTTAACAAAAAAAGAACAAACTACTGGGTACCCTAGACCTAGTCAAGCTGTCCATTCTCCTGCCGAGGACCAGCGTCGCGCATTTGCATTTTCAATCCAGCAGAGCTGGCTGTCACCGTTGCTCTGTGAGGAAGGGCTTTGCGAGGGCAAGCGAGATGGCTCAGTGGGTAAGGGAGCTTGCTGCCAAGCTTGATGAGCCGAGTTCGACCCCCCAGGACCCACAGGTTGGAAATCGAGAGCAGACGGACATTCACACGTGTGCCTTGGCCACGGGTCTCCACACACAAACTAATTAAACAAAATTTTCTAAAGAGCTGCATTTTCCTTATTTGCAAATGGGAGGAGAGAGCTCAACACTAAGTGCCCAGTAAATGCAGGGACCAGAAAACAGTCAGGCTGACCTACTTATTTAAATTAATTAAGTACGTGGGTGTTTTGCCTGCAGGTCTGTCTGTGTACTATGTGTGCCTGGTGCCCATGGAGACAGAGGGGCATTGGATCCTCCGGAACTGAGGTTGTGAGCCTGTACGTGGAAATCAAACCAGATCCTCTGCAAGCACAGGCAGGGCTCTGAATAATGGCTGAGCCATCAGCAGGCCCGATCTAGTTTTGTTCACACTCCTTTTGAGCCAATGCTTCCCTATGTGGCCCCTGCTGACCTAGAACTGGCCATCCTCCTGCCTCAGCCTCCCATACCAAAGTGAGGCTTGTCTGGGTGCACTGTGTAGCCTTGTTGGAGTGCACCATGTAGCACAGTTCAAAGAAAGCACTCCAACTTGAAATTTTAAGACCTATGCAGCAGCAGAAAGGCCCAGCCTCTCTGATGACTGAACCCCAAACAGATGTACAAAGGTGTATTATTACACAAAATATTTCCTCACACCAAGGTCCCTAACCTAAGTTATGAGTCTTACTAAGAGAGAACATCTCATGCCCCCATGACTCTAGTCCTTTACTGTGTATCGTTTGCAATACACAATAATACAAGAGCGTCAGGTGTGCCTGAGGTGACTTGTGACTAGGGATGGCAGCAATGCCCCTTCAGCAAAACAATCGCTGTTGTCCACACAGATTCTTCACGGTCAAAGTGCTTCTACGAAACAACTGTTCATTCTAATGTCCACCCCAGAAACAGTGACTCTGCTAAAATCCTACAACAGAGCCCACCTCCCACCAACTGCCATTTTGTTTTCCATGAATGGAGAAAATGGAGTGGAGGGGACGGGGAAGGGGCTCCAGGTTTGCCTTCCTCTTCTGGGGCACCCATCACAGATCCCCATCCTGGAATTCTGGGTGGTGATTGCTCATGGTGAGGCCACATGGCTGGCTACACAGGTCCAATCAGGTCAGGGTACTGAGACACCACTACAACAGTTTGGTATGGTGGGGTGATAAGTGTCACTCCAACCCACTTTCCACTTGGAGTTGGCACTCTTGGGTGTCCAGGAGAACCCCAAAAGTAAACACTTTCTGTGGAAGCCACACCAGTCTCACCTGCATGTTCCTTGTCTCTGGAGGACTTCCTGAAGGAAAGGACATCTGGGGTGGGTTCTGTAGGGTGAAGAGGAGTCTGCAGAGCATAGTTAATAACAGCCTGAGGGAGCTCACAGCCCAGTCACTATGGCTGTGGTGTCAGGGCACCCAGATGGATACAGCCGAGACCGAAGCCAAGCACAACTGCTAGGTTCAGCGCCTTTTTTCTGTCTCAGTGAACCTAAAACGACCAGAGGACATGCCCAGAAGCCTCAGATTTTTATTCTGGTGACAAAGTGGTCCCAGGAAGAATGAATTTACAGCAGACACAGTAGGAGCGGGCATGGGTGCACAGAGTTCCTGAATGGTGCAGAAATGTCACAGGTCACACGGTGGCTTCACCCTCCCCAGCTTCCTCATCCTCCAGCAGGCTGTAGCTCGCGTGAGTCTGGCAGGGCCTCTGTAGCGGATGGGCCAACAGCTTGGCCATGCAGTTGTGCAGCTCAAGGGCAGGCCCAGCCAGTGCTACCTCATACTTGTAGCTGGTGCCCTTGGCGTCCAGGCTTCCCATGAAGGAGAACATGTCCTGTGGGGGCAGTGAGAGGCTGTTAGCATTGGCATTAGCCCTCAAAGGCCCTCCCTGTCCGTACAGGCCTTCCTAGAGGAAGGGGTATCTAGAGTGGGTGAAGAGGAGTTGCTCAGGTCAGAAACTATTACTGCAGTCAGCAAGCATCCCTAACATCCACCCAGTACCCAGGCAGGACCTGAGCTTCCATTTTGGGGACCCTTAGAAGCCCACAATGTGGGGCCAGGAGGTGGCTCGGTGAGTTAAGTGTCTGCTGTGCAAGCACTTGGACCTGAGTTCAAATCCCTAGGACCCATGGAAAGCTAAATGCATCAGGGCACATATTTAAACCCAGTCTACTCCCCCTGCAGGGAAGGAGGATCCAGAACTCAGGGGCCAGCCAGGGGTGGCCACAGTGGCAACAAGAGAAGGCCCCCACAGGAGGGCTTTTCACTCATGTTTTCTCTCTCTTCAAACAAGGCCTCATTCTGTAGCCCAGGTCAGCCTCCTGTGTCAGTGTCCTTGAGATAGAAATATCTATCCTGCAGGGCTATTTCTCCTTAGGCAGGACCCTAAACAACTCCAAACAGCTTCAGGAAGTCCCTGAAACTGAACAGATTCACTATGCCCCTCCCTGTCAGAGTAAGGAAAGTCCCTCAAAGACCAGCTGTCTGAAAGGAATTTAGACCAGAGTCACTAGAAGGGGACAGTCTCCAGTGTGCAGGCTATGCAGTGTGCTCTAGACTCCCAGTTCTGTGAACTGTCACCTGTGCTGAGGTGTGCTTTGGTGATGCAGCTGTCTGTGAGTCATTTCAGCTCCTGTTGGTGACCCCTGACCCTATTCCTGTAAGTAACACCAATAAATTCACTGGTTCACCAAGCTGGACTTTGTGGTGTCTGTACTTTGGGCTCTTTTCAGGACTGAGTGTTGTGTCTCTCCAGGAAAAGTCTTGTCACACAACATCCCCATCCTGTCACAACCCCTGCCTCAGCCTTTCAAGTATTCACTCACAGGCAGAGGGGCTGGGTTACAGGTGTGCATTTATGCAAGTCTGTGCATGGGTGTGTGCAGGAATGTGTGTGCATGTGCATTTGTGTGTGTGTGCACAAGGTGCTGTGTGTGTGTGTGCACAAGGTGCTGTGTGTGTTTGTACACAAGGTGCTATGTGTGTGTGTGCACAAGGTGCTGTGTGTGTGAATGTGTGTGTAGGAATGTGCATTCATTGCAGATGTGTGTGTGTGTGTGTGCACAAGGTGCTGTGTGTGTGAATGTGTGTGTAGGAATGTGCATTCATTGCAGATGTGTGTGTGTGTATGTGCTGAGTGCAGGTGTGCGGCGGTCAGAGTATAGTCTTTGGGTGTCATGCTCCCGCCGTGTTGGTTCAGGGACTGAGCTCATGTCCTCACACTTGCCTGCAAACGCCTTTAGCTGATCCACCTGGCAGTCTGTAAACTTAAGTTCACAGATGTCAGAGGCACACTCACAGTCACACGCAAGTCAGAGGTGAAGAAGCGTGAGACCTGGAGAGGTTGAGACGGAGGGTGCTTCAGGCACAGGGTACAACAGGGTAAAACCAGGAAAGGAGCTGGGTGCTAGGGATAGTGTGGGCTGGGCTGCTAAGGCCACAGCCTCCCAAGTCACCACCAGCGCAAAGGGGAAATGTAGGAAGCGGTTGCTAAGAGACTGAAGGACCAACCAAATGGCAGGGAGGGGCAGTGCATTCTGCACCCAACTCTCACCTTCCACCTCGTCTCCTCCTCCTTCTCCTCGGCGCCATTGTGGATGTAAATGATGTCGAAGAAGAAGTAGGGACATTGGAACATCTTCTGCAGGGAACGAGAGGGAGACTGGTGGGTGCCCACCACAGACAGCCTTCATGGTCCTGGGAAGTCCCCCTTGGTGTCTAACCACTGCTCTCCCTTCCCTCCAGGCTCACCTTCATGGGCTCAGTCAGGGAGAACTGGGGCTGGCAGGGCGGGCGGCTGTAGACCAGGATAGTGCGCACGACATAGGGGGGAGGGATGGTTTGCACGTTCTCTGTGACTGGCAGCTCGGTCTTCTGCTGGCTACAGAGGGGGAGGGGGAGGGTTCAGTACCCAGCTGCCTACCAGTCCTGGGTCAAACCCTTCCCATCACAACTGAACCCACAGGTCCCGTTCCTAGTGGCCCTGCATGTTAATGCAAAGCCAGGGCCGGGGAGATGGCTCCAGAGCTAGAGGTTAGAGGCATTTGCAGCCAAGAACCCGGACCCAAGAGGCAGAAGCAAAGAAAGGCTTTTCAAAGTCACCCCTGATCTCCACACAAGCGCCGTGGCACATATGCTTGCACAAAAATAAATGCACAATGAAAACATATATGAGACTTCTTTAAAGGCATTTTCAAAGGGAAAACAAATGTAAGGTCCACAGACGGACCCAGGGTCTTGACCCATGGCCCCACCCACTGGACGGCCTTGAGAGGCTGTCTGTCTGTCCCCACTTCGCTGGGGAAGGAACCCAAGGCCATGCCCCACTTTGGAGGCGCACTCACATGAGACTGAAGAGGCCTTCCAGATCTGGAGGGTCGCTAAGGACAAAGTGCCAGCTCGGGGACTGGGGCCTGCCCTGCCCTGGATCCTGGGAGATGACGGACACCCCTTTGGGCAGGCAGTGTGACCCCTGGGGTAGGCAGTGTGGCCCCTGGGGAAGTCACTGTGACCCTGGGGAAGGCTGTGACTCCTGGGGGCAGGCAGTGTGACCCCTGGGGTAGGCAGTGTGGCCCCTGGGGAAGGTTGTGTGACCCTGAGGAAGGCTGAGTGACCCTGGGGAAGGCAGTGTGACCCCTGGGTACGCAGCGTGGCCCCACACCTTCTTCTTTTCACACGTCATAAAGTGGATGCTGGCCTTAACCCCCCGCAGCCCCTCCAGGCTCCCTGCCCTGCACATCTCCACTGCTCCCTCAATTCTGGGGGAGTGCCCTCCATGTTAGAGGCTGCAGGCAAAAAGGCAAGGTTGTGGCTTTTCAGGTAAATGTCAGCATTAAGAAGCACTAACTGTATGCCAGCCCTGATTCAGTGACATGTTCCCTGGGTGCACCTGACACTCGTTGACACCCATCCCTCCTCTGCTCAGGATGGGTGCCAGGGATTCTATGAGCTTGGGTGCTGGGTGGCTTTGGAGTTTGGCATCACTGTGGATTAATAGCCAGATTCCTGTTGGTGCCCTTTTTTGCTGATTTTGTGGTTTTGAAACAGAGTCTGGCCTGTAACCTGCAATCCTCCAGCCTCAGCTTCCTGAGTGATGGGTTGATTCTCCCACACTACAACACCTGGCCCAGTGCTGGGTCTTGAATGTGACTCCTAGAAATGTCATACATGAAATATTCTATTTATGATCTCACTGGACAAAATCCCCGAGTCTGGCTGGGGCTGGGGTTCAGGTGTGAGAGTGCTTATAGCTCAGGAGCTAGGGTGCTTGTAGCTCAGGGGCTAGGGTGCTTGTAGCTCGGGTGCTAAGGTGCTTGTAGCTCAGGGACAAGGGTGCTTGTAGCTCAGGGGCTAGGGTGTTTGTAGCTTAGGGGCTAGGGCAGTTGCTTAGCATTCATGTAGCTGTGGATTCTTCTCCACCACACTGTTATCCCAGCACTTAGGAGGTAGAGGCAGGTGAATCAGGAGCTCAAGGCCATCCTTAGCTACACTATGAATTCAAGTCTAGCCTGGGCTACAAGAGAAATAGTCTCAAAAATTTATTATATACATAAATATACATAATATTTGATGTGGAGTGGTGATACACGCCTTTAATCTCAGCACTCGGGAGGCAGAGGCAGGTAGATCTCTGTGAGTTTGAGGCCAGCCTGGTCTACAGAGTGAGTTCCAGGACAGTCTGGGCTATACATAGTGAGACCTTGTCTGAATAAATAAATATTTAGAAATAAAGAATTAGGGGCATGATTCCGAACCATTGTCATTCTATTCTCAGGGTGCTGAGGCAGGAGTATCATGGATTTAGCCTGGGCAAGATCATGTGTCAAAACCCAACAACTAAGTCAGGCATTGGTAGCGCACGCCTTTAATCCCAGCCCTGGGGAGGCAGAGGCAGGTAGATCTCTGCAGTTCGAGACCAGCCTGGTCTACAAGAAAGAAAAAAAAGAAAGAAAACCCCAGCAACTATAGAAAAGTCCTGGTTTTAGATTCTGGATTGTTTGGACTCTGGACATTCAACCTGGGCTCTATGTTGGAGGTACCCCACAATACTACTGAGCCCCGTCACAGCACTGCTGATCTGGGGCCAGGAACAAGGATACTGAACGTGGAACAGGATGCTGTCTCCAGGTCGTACAGGCAGCTGCAGAGCTCTCGTGGGTCAGAGGTCAGGCCAGACAGCTGTGGGGAAGACAGGGCCTCAGGGCTGGGGCTCCCGGTCCTGAGGTCCCCAGAGGCCCTGTCTACCCCTAGACTCACCCAAGCAGAGTCGTCGTTCACTACAACCAGTGCAAACTCGTGGCTCTTGTCAATCTTGTGCTTTGTGCGCACAAACATCTCAACCATCTTCTGAGACACGTTCAGGGCGTTCGTCCTGGAGCTGGAAGTGGGGAGGGGGGGGAGACAGTGGCAGGGCTGGAATCAACTAAACCCAGGGGACTGTAATCCAGAGCCACTTCAATCTAGGCCACACCCCCCTGCTGGCAGCTTATGTAAAGGTCATGGAAGAAGGGACACTTGGTTTTGCCCACTTGCTCTCGCCCTCACTAGTAAGTCCATTCCTACTAAGCAGAGCCTACTTCTTCAGGACTGCAGCATACACTGAAGACCAGCAGAGACAGCCAGCCTCATGGACTGAACAACTACTGGATTCCGGGACCTTCCATTGGTAGACAGCCATTTCGAACTAGCTGGACCACAGCCTGCAAGCCACTCTAATAAATCCCGTGTGTGTGTGTGTGTGTGTGTGTGTGTGTGTACATATACAGATTCATTCTCTCAGTTTTGTTCTTCTAAAGAATCCTAATATAGCAAGTGAGCTCAAGCTCACCACCTAGTGTGGGCTAGCCTCAAACCTGCTGTGGAACCCAAACTTGCACCCAAATTACTGCATTTCCCAGATGGACCTTGAACTCCTGATTCCTCCATCTCCACCTCCCAGTGCTAGCATAGCAGGTGTGTGCCATCGCTCCTGTGGCCTTGTTCTTATCCTTTACAGGGCCCCGAGACCACTCCAAATGTGACACCTCACACCCCAGCTCCTGGGAGCACACCGAGCTCAACAGCTTCTATGAGAACTGACAGTGACCTGTCCCATCAAACTGAGCGCCCCACCAGCCACCCAGGTCCTTGGCTCCTAAGAGTGTCACACATATGGACAGAAGCCTAGAAGGCCATAGCCCTGGAACTGGGTCATGGACACCTGTACCCTCTGCATTCTGAGCTATCCATGACCACACAACACCGCCATTACCCATTAAAAGACTCCAGTTTTGGCACAGACATCTCCTCTGAAAGATCCAAACAGATGATCTGAAACACAGAAGACAGAGTACAGGACAAAACCAGACAGAGCTAAGACAGCTAGGGTGGGAACCAGCCTGCAGTGTCTATGAGGGGCTGAGGGTGTGGCTCAGGGGAGGAGCCCCTGCCTAGAATCTCCCAGTGAGGGCTGGGGGCGTGGCTCAGGGGAGGAGCCCCTGCCTAGAATCTCCCAGTGAGGGGCTGGGGGCGTGGCTCAGGGGAGGAGCCCCTGCCTAGAATCTCCCAGTGAAGGGCTGGGGACACGTGTGGAGGTCCAGAGGCCACAAAATAAAAAAAAAGAAAAAACCAAGAATCTAAATTCAGGGATGTTTAAGCCATCAACTGTGTGGGCTCTTGGAACCTGTAGGGAAATAAGGCAGGCAACTTAGAGAATCTCATAGAGCCAAAGTGGCCTACTGAGGCACCCCATCCCCTGCATCCCCAGTCAAGACACCCACATACCACCTTCTCTGGACAGTTGACCCGTGGTGTTCGAATCTGGACCTCGGGTGCCGGTGCTGGTACTTGCCAGGGCTTGGGCCCAGCTCCTGGGACACTGGCTGCCCCATCGTCTGCACTGGCTGCCTCACCCTCACCCTCGCTGCGACTGCCCACATTGGCCTGAGCTCCCAGGGCCCGGTCCTCCGCCCCCTCAGGGTTGGAGCGAGTGTGAGGCCGGGGCTCAGGAGTCGGCTCCTCCCCTTCTTCCTCCTCCTCCTCTTCCTCCTCCTCTTCCTCTGTGGGGCTGTTGGCCTCAGCCACCTCCATGGCTGCTGGGTGCTTGGATGGAGAGGGGATCGCGGAAGCCAGGATCCTGCTTTAAGAGTTTTAAAAAGCGATGAGAAGCCAGAAACTGAGCCATAAGCTCCTTGCCTCGAAGGAGGCTCTGATGGCTGCAGAATGGCTCCCTTAAGAGTGAGGCCAGGAACCAAAATAAATAACAGCTTTCTTGTTTTCTTTCTTGTTTGTGACACAGTTTCATGAAACTCAGGCTGGCCTCCAACTCACTGTATGACTTAGGATGACCTGGTACTCCTGACTCTCTGCATCCACGTTCTGTGTGCGGGGGAGGGGGGGTGCACCACCATACCTGGTCTACGTGTGCTGGAGATGGAAACCCAGGGCCTCATTCATGCTAGGCAAGCATTCCACCCACTGAGCTACAACACTCCACCCACTGAGCCACCACACTCCACCCACTGAGCTACCACACTCTACCCACTGAGCCACCCACTGAGCTACCACACTCTACCCACTGAGCCACCACACTCCACCCACTGAGCCACCACACTCCACCCACTGAGCCACCACACTCCACCCACTGAGCTACCACACTCTACCCACTGAGCCACCACACTCTACCCACTGAGCCACCACACTCTACCCACTGAACCACCATACTCCACCCACTGAGCCACCACACTCTACCCACTGAGCCACCACACTCCACCCACTGAGCCACCACACTCCACCCACTGAGCCACCACACCCCACCCACTGAGCTAACACACTCTACCCACTGAGCCACCACACTCCACCCACTGAGTACCACACTCTACCCACTGAGCCACCACACCCTACCCACTGAGCTACCACACCCCACCCACTGAGCTACCACACACTACCCACTGAGCTATCACACTCTAACGACTGAGCCACAAGCATTCTACCAAATGAGCTGTGCCCAAATCTTAGCTTTCCACTTCTTGCAACAGGGCAAACACCGTCCCCGCCCTTCACTGGCCACCGGGAATACTGAGGTGGGTATTGACCCAGTAAGGCCTTCGGTGGCTACCGCACCTGACAGTCCCAAAAGACAGGGGTGGAAAAGAGACTTAATTGGTTTGCCGAGTGAGAGGACACAGTTGACAGCTTCTCAGAGCTCCTCTTCCCCGGGGCGGCCAGCGTCTAGGCGAACACCTGAGCCACTTTTGGACGCCCGGGTCCAGCTGTGCCTGAAGCCTTTCCTGAGCGCCCCGCTTGCCTGGCTGGCTCTGGCGAGCCTGTGTCTGGGTTCCCGCCACCCGCGGCTACGGCTACCGCGCGTGGGGGACCGGGCCGTGCACGAGGGAGGGCGCTCCCGCGGGTGATCAGGTCCTGGGGCAGCAGGAAGCCCAAGTCGCCGACCGTGCAATGATGCGCGTTTCTCGGGGTGGCGACTCAGGACTCCGGAGCCCCCACCTCCTCAAGCAGAACGAACCTGGAACTGCAGCAAGCCGGATCGATGTCCGACCACAACGACAAAAAGCTCGCACGAGATCACACCGCCAGGTTCCACTCTGCAACCTAGGAACCACAGCCAGTCAATCACAGGGTTCTAGGAAGCCGCCATCTTCCTGACCGGAAGTTTGCACGGTGCTGCCGTAACGTCTTCTGGGAAATGTAGTTCAATGGCCCCGGGATCCTGGGGGTGTGCCTTAGAGCACACTGGCAGGAGTGGGGCTGAAGTGGGGTAGTGTTAGGGATGGGTGTGACAGAACGGGGTTGACTGAAGCAACACTACACTTGTCAAGGCTTCTGCTGAGATAGGACAGGAGCCGACCTGGGCGGGGCTGATTGGTGATTGACGCGGTGGGACTTGACGTGGATTTGCGTCATGTATTTCTGCTTCGTCTTTTACATATGTTGGCACTCACCAATACCATCGCGATGGGGGCTGGGGAGCACACTTGTCATCTCCGCACTCCAGAGGGCAGAAGATGACGTCAGGTGTTAGGCTAGCCTGGGCTATACGAGACACTTCTAAAAGCCAAAATGGAAAGGAAAAATAAAGAAAATCCCGCAGATACCGTGGACAGGCTCCTTGTCCCGGGGGAGCTTTCCGGCGCCAACAGACGGTGCTCTGCTTGAAGAAAACCGTTGTGGGTCGGAGAGCAGGTGCGGCCACCACCACGCCTGACCGAGGGAGAGGATCGATCCCACGAGTGCTTGCAGCTCACCCACCACAGACACAAATAGATAGAACAAAGTAATGAAAAATAAAATTTATTCCAATGTTGGAGCCCACGCCTACAGGTTTGTTATTTTTAATTTTAGAAACACACACAAAGAGAGAAACAGAGAGAGAGAGAGAGAGAGAGAGAGAGAGAGAGAGAGAACAGAGAGACAGAGACAGAGAGGAAACACACAGACACACAGAGAGAGAGAAACACACACAACAGAGAGACAGAGACAGAGAGGAAACACACAGACACACACACAGAGAGAAACACACACAACAGAGAGACAGAGACAGAGAGGAAACACACAGACACACACACAGAGAGAAACACACACAACAGAGAGACAGAGACAGAGAGGAAACACACACAGAGAGAAAGAGAAACACACACACGACAGAGAGACAGAGACAGAGAGGAAACAGAGAGAGAGAGAAACAGAGAGAGAGAGAGAGAGGCAGAGAGAGAAACGCAGAGAGAGAGACAGAGACAGAGAGGAAACACACACACAGAGAGAGAGAGAGAGAGAGAGAGAGAAACACACACAGAGAGAGACAGAGACAGAGAGGCAGAGAGAGAAACGCAGAGAGAGAGACAGAGACAGAGAGAGTAACACATACACACACACACACACAGAGAGAGAGAGAGAGAGAGAATGAGAGAGAGAGAGAGCTTACAGTAAGAGTGAGCCCTGGTGAACCTGGGGATGGACACTGAGAAACCCTGAAATGGAAACAGAGAAAGGGACTGCAAGTTTGGGCTGGGCTGTTAGCCTGGAGTGGCACAAGGGTCCCAATTCTCCATCCTGTCCACATTCTGGAGGAAGCTGACATCCTGAAGAAGGAAACAAGACAATAACTCTCCATGTGACCAGGGCAGGAGGCTTCCTGTTTCTCAGCCCCTCCCAGGCCAGCCTTGGCCAGCACAGCCTCAGCAGCCAGTGGCCAGGATGACCTGAGATGTGCCCAGGCACTCAGGCCTTTCCCAAGGTGCCCTGGAGCAGAGGAGAGGGTGGAGCCCCCCACTCCCAGGGGAGGGAGCTTGGTGCTAGGAGAGTCCTGGGAGGAGAGCAGATTCTTGGGGTCCCTATCCCATACCTCCATAGGGGAGAGAGGGGGACACTGATGAGGGAAAAGCACCAGAGAAGGGGGCAAGAGGTTGGGGCAAATAGACAGGCAATGGGCACCATCGGAGAGGTATCCAAATGTTCTGTCAGTGCAGTTGACCAAAAATTCCTAGGGTGAAAACCGAATGATACGGGGAGACAAAGGGAAGATCTGAGAGCGGGCTGTAACCAGGGGGTTAAAGAGGCAATGAGCGCCCGGGCCACTAGGCCCCGAAGCCGCCGAGGGAGGCATCCTCAGCCTGTAAGTGTGCCCCTCTTCCTGCTTCACCCAACCTCATGGATCCTGGAGCCTAGGCCTGCTTGGACTAGAACCTGCCGTGGTGGGGTTGTCATTTTCAGGGGGAGCTGGACCCAGTGGCTGAGAGCTCAGAGGAGGTGGAGGCCACCAATGGGAGCTTCGAGTCCAAACCTGAGTTACTTCAGGAGCACCTTGGTCCTGACCTGCAGAGCCCAGGGAAACGGTAGGACGAATTTAGTGCTTACTTCCTGTTCCAGCAGGAGCCCCTCACAAAGCTGCCCTGCCCACCTCTCTTAGTGTCCATTGCCTCCTCTATCCCCCTCCATCTCTCTCTTCCCTTCCTTTTCCTCCTCAGCTCACTGCCTGCTCACCCTTCCCAGGGACCTTGAGGTCTAGCCCTGAAGCCCCTGCTCAGACTCAGGTGGCTGGGGTTCCTGGGTTGTCTTTCCAGGCCTGAGGGTGATTGTGACATGGGATCCCACGGGGCCATAGCCTTGAAGTCAAAGGTGGAAGGCCACCAGACCCTGCAGGCAGCCCCTCTGGATACCAGCTCTGGTGCCACATCAGTACCCAGTGTGTTTGAGACCCTGCAGAGCAGGCTGAGCTCCCTTGAGGCCACTGTGGCCGCCTGGCGCCACCGCTCCCGAAGCTTTCCAAGGCCATTGGAAAAAGAAGAGAGAGACCAGATGGCATTGGAGCCCTTTGATGGTCAGGAAGAAGCCTGGCCTGAACAGCACGAGGCAGCTCGCCTCAGAGAGAGGAACGCCTGGCTGCGGCTGGCCCTGGGCCGCCATGAGGATGAGCTGGTTTGCACTCAGGCTTCCCTGCAGGATGCCCAGGCAGAGAAGGAGATTCTGCAGAGACAGGTGAGCTGAACAAACACACATTTATTCATTCAACAAACTGATGTGGAGGAATGACAGCCACAGAAGTGACCAAGGAAGACAGCAAAGTGAAAGAGAGGGTCAAAAGGAAGCCAGGCAGGGTGCACCCCATGATCTCAGCACCCCAGAAGCTGAGGAGAGACAGATCTCAATCAGAGGCCACTTGGTCAAGACAAAGGTCATTCTCAGATGTAGACTGAGTTCAAGGCCAGCCTGGGTTAAAGACCTGTGTCAATTTTTCTGTTTGTTTTTTAAAAGTTTCAGAGTACCTCAGTGATAGAGGCTTTGCCTAGAGTGTGTGAGGTCCTGGCGCGCGCGCACACACACACACACACACACACACACACACACACACACACACACACGTGCGCGCACACACACACACACACACACACACACAAATCAATCCAGTCTTAGGGTTTCTATTGGTGTGATAAAACACCACCACTAAAAAGCAATTGGGGAGGAAGAGGCTCTTTTCATATTAAAACTCTCAGGCAAGGAGGGACTACCACAGTATGCAGGATGTGGAGGCTGAGCAGGACTGCAGCTGTGCTATGTGTACTGCGAAGCCCCAGAGGGTTCTGGGTTCTGCGGGGAATTGGACCTGCTGGAGGTGTTCCCTTGCGCCATCTGCTGACCGTGGAAGGAACAGCCTGGTGGTGGACCATGACCCTGGTGGTGGGGGAGGGGCGATAACAGTGGGCCCGGGGAAGAGTAAGGTGGTGGTGACCAGAAATGGGCAGATTGTGTGTGATGTTAAACCCAGGTGTTGTGGGACAAGCCTGTCATGCTAAGAACTCTAGAGCCTAAGACAGGAGGATCACAATAGCTTAGACAAGATAGGCAAACGTCTCAAAATAGAAGTAAAGACAGACTGGGCTAGGGTGCTCAGCACTCAGTTTGGAGAGGCTCTTCTCACCAACATAAAAATGAAACTCTCCTTCCTGAGTGTGATGGTGGGAGACTGAGGCAGGAGGATGGCTGGAGCTGGGGAGATCCAGAAAACCCAGGGAAACACTGAGTCTCCTAAAAATTAAAAAGGAAAAAAGTCAAAAAGGCGGGGGCTGGAGAGATAGATGGCTCAGCAGTTAAGAACATTCACTGGTTGTTCTTCCAGAAGCTCACAACTTCCTGTAATTCCAGTTCCCAGCAACCCAACACTCTCACACAACACACATGCAGACCAAACACTAATACACATAAATTAATAAAAATAAATGAATCCTAAACCCCCCATCAGTAGCTGCACACCTCAGGTTCGATGCTGAGTGGTAAGTGTTGAGTGGCAACTGGGACCTGTCTGGTCACGTGGACAGAGCTTGGAGTTGGGTTCCTGCTGTTGATGAGAGCTGCTGTATGGGAAGCCACAGTCTGATCCCCCATCACCTGCAGGTGCTGGAGCTAGAGGATTCCCTGAGGCAGCTGGAGGCCTCCCCGGCTGTCCTCCTCCTCAGAGCGGGGCATACCAACAGCAACTCCAGCAGTTCTGGGGCAGAAGGGGAGCCCTGGGTGCCTCAGGTAAGCCAGAAGTCTTTAGAGCATGTCGTGGTGATGTCCTCTGCTTTTCCAGTGTGAGAGGATGGGGGTAAGCTTCAATTTGTGCTTGATGGGATCCCATAGTGTTGTGTGACAAAACTTTTCCTGGGGAGACACTATACACGTCAACTCATCCCATATAGGGAGCCCATGTTACACAAAAGCACAGACACAGCCAAAGTCCAACTTGGTGGTTACATACAGGATTACGGGTGAAGGGTCACCTACAGGAGCTGAAATGACTCAGAGAGCTGCATCACCAAAGCCCACCCCAGCATGGGTGACAGCTCACAAAGCTGGAAGCCTGGAGCACACTGCACAGCCTGCAAATTGGAGTATGCCATTCCAGTGACTGGTCTAAATCTCTTCAGCACAGCTGGTCTGGTCTCTAGTCTTCTTTGCAGCCAATCAGCTGGTCTCTTAAGAACTTTCCTTACTCTGGCAGGGAGGGACCTAGTGAATCTGCTCAGTTTCAGGGACTTCCTGAAACTGTTTGGAGTTGTTTATCATCCTGCCTAAGGAGCAGGTGGAATGTTTCTATCTCAGAGGAAACTGTTAATACAACACATAGTGTGAAAAAAAACCTAAGCAGAGCCTGGAGAGATGGCTCGTTGGTTAGGTGTGCTAGCTGCTCTCACAGAGGACCAGATCTAATGCCCAGAACCCAAATGGCAGCTCACAATCATTAGTAATTCTAGTTTCAGGGGATCTGACGCCCTCTTCAGGGCTCCACAGCCACCAGGCATGCACATGGTGTACACAGAAACTTGCAGGCAAAACACTCACACACATGAAATAAAAATAAAAGAGAAAAAGCATAAAACACCAGATTGGTTGTCACCCCACAGTCACCAGCTGCTTAGGGGCCTGAGACAGAAGGATCGTGACCAATAAATTTATCAAGACCCTGTCTCCAGATTAAAAAATAATAATAAGCATTGGTGAGATAACACAGCTGGAAAGGGCACCTGCTGCCAAGCCTGGTGATCTGTGCTCAATCCCTGGAATTCCCAGAGTGGAACCAGAGAACTGAGTCCCATAAGTTGTCCTTTGACATCCATTCATGTGTCATAGGCATACATCCCACACACGTGTGCATGCACACACACCAAAAACACAAACCAAAGCTGCAGTGGTGCCCCAGATATATAATATGTTCCAGGGCCCTGCAAAAAGGAAGAATGATGGGTAGTAAATCAAGTCATGTACTCCTGGCAGGACTCCCCCTTGGCTCATCCTCTTCTCCAACCCCTCCAGAGTGACTCTAGCACCCAGATCTTTGGGTGCCATTCCAAACATCGTTCAGCCCCCGAGATGCACCTTATAGAAGATCAGATGGAGCAGCTCCAGGGGTGAGTGGCTGAGTCACAGCTGCTGAGCTTTTAAGGGCATCATGCTTCCCGCTACTGGGTTGTGAGGGGGTGGGGAAGAAACTGGGATCTAGCTGATTGGACCCTCACTCATCTTCCCTCTTGCCTGCCTTTGGAGATAGGAGCATTGAGAAGTTGAAGTGCTTCAATCGCCTCCTGCTGGCTGTGCTCCAGGGCTACAAGGGCCGCTGTGAGAGCCTCAGCATGCAGCTGGGCCAGAGGGAGGCTGAGGCCACAGCCCTGCGCCTGGCCCTGCAATATAGGTCTGTGTCTGCTACCAATGATGGTGGTGGCTGGGGACGAAATGGGGCTGCATCCCAGGATGGCCCTATGCAGAGGGACATGGGGACTTCAGAAAGCACACTGCCTCACCATGAGATCTTGTTCTAACCCATAAACTATGGAGGGTGGGAGCTGTCTTTTTGTGGTTTGTTGCTATATATTTATTTGAGACAAGGTCTCACTGTGTAGCGCCAGCTGGCCTGGAACTTGCTATGTAGCCCAGGCTGGCTTTGAACTCACAGAAATCTGCCTGACTTACTGGGTTGGGGCTGAATGTTGAAACACTCAAATGCCATCCACAGTGAGGATTGTGAGGAGGTATATGGGGTGCTGCTTGCTCTGAGGATGGCTGACTCAGGAGCTGGAGATGAAGCCCCCAAGAGTGACCTGCAGGCTGCTGAGAAGGAGGCAGCTAGGCTGCTGGTGGAGAAGGAGGCAGCTATGGATGGAAAGACACCCCAGCCCAGGTACTTACAGGAAGCATAAGAGCTATGGTGGTCCACGGGGTGGGGTGGGGCATGTCCCAGAGCCTGCTACATATAGGATTTTGATGTCATTGTCACTGTCACTGCCCAGGGAGGTGCTGAGTTCATCATGGCTGGCACCAGGCCTGACTGGAGTGTGTTAGTTACTCAGTGGTGCTTAGTTTGCCTGACACCAGGTGTGGTGACAACATGCCTTTGATCCCAGCACTCAGGAGGCAGAGTTTGAGGAGTTCAAGTCCAGCCTGGTCTACATAGCAAGTTCTAGGCCAGCCTAGACCTTGCCTCATATGTGTGTGTGTGTGTGTGTGTGTGTGTATACATATATATGTGTGTATACACACATATATATATACATATATACATACATACATACATATCTTATACAAAGTACCAATTGCCTTGCATAGATGCACAGACCCTGGTTTCAACCTCTAAAGCAGGGGGGGAAATCAGTGAAGAGAAAAATTATTAATTTTGGTCAATCCATCATGGCAACAGGAAGTGGGAAGCAGAGCTACAGGAAGTGTCCGGGGCATTGGTGAAGCCCTGTGTGGACTTGACAGGGTTAGCAATACAGCTCTAGGTACTGTCCATCACAGTGCTGGTGAGCTTCTGGTTTTGTCTCTGCACTGCCAGTGCAGCCTCAGTGTGCACGGAATTAAGTTCAAAGTCCCCTGGTGGCCTGATTAGCATGTAGGCTCCACCACCTGGCTATGTAACTGAGGGTGATGCTCCTGCCTCCATCTCCTGAGGCTGGGTTGTATATATGGTACCTCACGAATGCAAGCTCTCTATGGACTGAGCAACAAGCACTCTACTGACTGAGCCCCAGCACCTGCCATATTATCTTGCTGGAAGATTGCCCAGCTGGCACAGGACTGTGGTGGCTCCTCGGGCCGTGTCTTGGGAACAGCTGTATAACACCTGTCTCCACCTGTCTCCTATAGCCCAGGGGGCAGCAGTGTTGACAAGCCTACGCCACAGGAACTAGCTGCTCAGCTCCATGGCTATGTCCAGCGTCTCCGGGAACGCTGGGCTCTGGTGAAGATCCCTCCACCTCTTGGCCCTGCCACGGCACCCAGGCCCACTATGCCCCACACAGAAGCAACAGTTCAGGCCATTCTGGAGATACAGCCTGGCCCAGCCCTGCCCCGGCTAGAGAAGTCTGAGATCCAGCAGAAGCTGGTGGCTATTCGGGTAGGAATGTGCTGACACTGTCAGAACGTACCCTTGATGATGTCACTGGAGACCAGAGGCAAGCAGGGTTTCCTTGGATGGGCAGCTGGTTTCTTATATGAAAGGGAGTTGGAGTTGAGGTTTTGAGGAATGCATAGGAGTTTCTTCTCCTGACTGGGTTCTCCATAAGATCCTATAAGTTGCCTTTGTATCGCTATGAAGAAATCCCTGACAGGAACAATTTCAGGAAGGAAGATATGTTCCGACTTGTCTGACAGTTCCAAGGTGCAGTCCATCGTGGCAGTCATCAGGTCGTGAGTGTCGGAGGCTGAGGCAGCTGGTCACATTACACCAGTATTTAGAAAGCAGAGAGAAATGTATGCAACCCAGTACCCCAGCCCAGGGACTATAGGTCTCCCCACCCCCGTTACTCTAATTTAGATACTCCCTCACAGGCATGTCCACAGGGTTGGGGTGATTTAAGATCCATCAAGCTGACAACCAAAATTAGCCATTCAAGCTGCTTTTCCTACATCCTCTTCCCACGGGAGATGCAGGGCTTCAGCCAGGGCGATGAGTTCCTGGGGCTTAGGGCAGGGTGGTTCTTCAGCACAGCACTTGCCGAGCACACATGAGAACCCTTGCTCCCCCACCCCTGCTATAAAAGAAGTAGACAGGTGATATACACCTGGAGTCACTGAGACGAGAGAATCGGGACTGCACAGCTCGGCCCTTGGACTGGGCTCCGGAGTGACACCGGAGCTCAGAAATGTATAAGCAGAAATGAGACAGCTCAGTAGTTATGAGTGCAGGCTCTTCTCGAGGGTCGGGGCTCACAGCCATTCAACTGCAGCTCCGGGGGCTCTGATGCCCTCTTCTGGCCTCTTCCAGCACTACACTCGTGTGCAAACCCACTTACACAGGCACTCTAGGCTGGCCTTGAACTCACAGAGCTCCACCTGCCTCTGCCTCAAGTGCGGGGACTAAGGCCTGCTCCGTTCCGCCTGTTGTAAAATAATTTCAAACAGCAAATTAAAAAAGTGAGGTCTGAGAAATTCTAACCGCTTCCACAAGGCCATTTCCCGGCTGTGGCTTTCACAAGAGGAAGGCTATGAGGCAGGTTCCCCGTGGGCACACCTTCTCCCCCCTCCCCGGAACTGACTTTCGGCCCCGCAGGACAGTCTGGCGGACCTGGTGCTGCGCCTGCAGCTGGCACGGCGGGAGAAGCGCGGGCTGGAGCTGCGGGAGGCGGCGCTGCGGGCTCAGGGCCCCGCCCACCTGCTGCTCCTGCAGCAGCTTCGCTGGGAGCGGGCTCACCTGGCAGGCGACGGCAGCAGCGGTGGCAGCAGCGAGGACCCGAGCAGCGAGGAGGAGGGCGAGGAGGAGGGCCAGCAGCACTGCCAGGTACTCGCCCGCCATCCTCTGAGCACCCTCCCGCCCAAAGAACAAGTTGTGGTAAAGGCGCTTGCTGCCCACCCCAGTTAACCCCCAGGTGCCAGTGCTCCAACTAAAGGGGTGGGGGGTGGGGAGGAAGGGGGCGGAGCAGGAAGGATGGCTGCTTTTGCCAGGACCCAGGCTCGATCCCCACCTCCCACACGGTGTTCACCACCACCTGGAACTCTAGCGCTAGAGGGTCCCACGCACTGTTCGGACTGTGTGCATGCACATGGTGCACAGACTTAGGCTTGCAAACACCCATGCACGGAAAAAAGAATATATATATATATATATATATATATATATATATATATATATATGTATATGTATATGTATATGTATATGTATATGTATATGTATATGTATATGTATATGTATATATGAAATCAGGAGAGAAAGGTTACTGGAAATCCTGGGGTGCCTCAACAGGGCTGGGCAGGGTCCCTTTGGGGGTTCTTAGCCTCATTAGTTAAATAATTCTGTTGGCTACAATAATTCTGTAGCCAACAGAAGCTCAATTTTTTAGAATTTGAAAGGAAAACTCAAGGACAGGCAAACTTCAACTCTCAGCCCCCTGAAGGGGAGGAAGGCATGGAGGAGACAGTGCTGTGGGGTCGGCCTGTGGCGGAGGAGGCTTTAACTAATGAGGAAGCCCAGTCACGCTTAAAGCACAGTGAGGTTCCTCCGGCACCCGAAGGAAAAAGAAAACAGTGGGGCCTACTTCAGGCCTCCTTGGAAAAGGGGGAGATCCCCAGACCTCAGAAAGGGGGAGAACCCCAGACCGCAGAAAGGGGGAGACTCCCCAGACCTCAGAAAGAGGGAGAACCCCAGACCTCAGAAAGGGGGAGACTCCCCAGACCTCAGAAAGGGGGAGACTCCCCAGACCTCAGAAAGGGGGAGACTCCCCAGACCTCAGAAAGAGGGAGAACCCCAGACCTCAGAAAGGGGGAAACCCCCCAGACCTCAGAAAGGGGGAGACCCCAGACCTCAGGGAGACGCAGGCGTGTGTCCCATTCTTTAGCCTCGGGTCCACATACTAGGACGAGAACCAACACCCACAAGTTATCTTCTGACCTCCACAAGTACACTGTGGCTATTAAATACTGTAATAATAAAAAAATAAATCTGGCCAGGTGTGATGGCACACATCTTTAATCCCAGCTCTTGGGAGGCAAAGACACGTAGATCTCTGTGAGTTCGAGGCCAGCCTGATTTACAGAGCAGCTAGGACAACGCAGCTGAACACTGCTCACACCTGTCTCTTCTCTCCTACCGCCTCCCTTAGGGTCCCCCTGTCCTCCCTGGTGGCCACATGGGCAGAACGTGGGACTCTGAGACCTTATCCCAGGAGCTGTCGGCGTCCCTGGCCCGGTGTGTGTCGGCATCCCCGGCTGGGGTGGCTGGCTGGCTGGGAGCGCTGCAGACAGCAGACCGGGGGTGCGGCCATCTGCAGGTGTGCTGGCAGGAGGGAGAGGGTTGAGGTAGCTGGGGTGGTCTCTCGCCCCTTGCAGAACGGTGGACCTGCGAGCACAGCTGCAGTCACTGCGGCGGCAGCTGGAACAGATGGCTCAGAAGGGCCGAATCAGACGTGCTCAGAGCGCAGAGCTGAACAAAGAGCTGTGCAAGGCTCACAGGTGCGCCTCGGGCCTCCCGGAAGCATCCCTGGCTCTCAGCCTGGGCTCGGTCTCCCGCTTCTAAGAGGGGCGAAGGGCAAGCCCACAGCTGCTGACTTCAGTTCTGACACCTCAGCCAGGAATCTCCCCTCCCCCTTGCAGCTCCCTACTCTTGGCCTTCAGAGGAGCCCACCGGAAGCAGGAAGAGCAACGCCGGATGTTGGAGCAGCAGGTGGCTCGGATGCAGGCCCAGCAGGCAGAGGAGCTCTCGGTGTTGGCAGCCACAGCCAGAGCCCTGGGGATCCCCGGGGCTCCCCAGCCTGGCCAGACCTTCCTGTAGGACCCAAACCAAGCTTACACACACGGGTGGCAGACGTCTCATGAGTATCCTGTCCTGGGCTGGAGAGATGGCTCCAGCGGTTAAGAGCCAGTGTTGCTCTTGCAGAAGACCTGGGTTCAGCTCCCAGCCTCAACAGCCACAGTGTCAGTAACCCCAGCTAGGAGGATCTGCCGCCCTCTTCTGGTCTCTACAGTCTCTGCAGCAATGCACACATACATCCCCCCACTCACACACTCGTAATTAAACAAAATAGTGTTCTATCCTTTGTCCCTTGTGTCCGGACCACCTCCTGAGGAGGTGCTGAGTTTGGCTCGGAGTATCTTCCTAAAAGGGGATGGAGTGGGAAGGGTTCAGGTTGGAGGTGTGGATGGCAGCCTGTTCCCCCAGGAGTACTGGGGAGGGGGATCCCAGACTGCTTTGGGAAAAGGGCAGAGCGGTTGCTCAGCAGTATGTTATGTGCTGTTTCTGCCTGCCCAGCCCACCGGCCTGTGCTAAGGAGGCCTGGGTTCCGTCTGCAGCCCTCAGCAAGCATGGCAGGGCTTCTGCAGAGCACAGAAGCTGGGGCCAAGTGGGAAGAGGCCTGCCTATCATATGCAAGGCCCCGAGTCCCATCCCCAGTACTGCACACAGGAAGTCTGTGCCTACCTCCAATGCCAGCACTCAGGGTTCAGCTATCCTTGACTACCTAGTGAATTTAAAGCCAACCTGGACTACATGAGACAGTATCTCAAAAATGAATAAATGAGGGGCTGGAGAGATGGCAAAGTGTTTAAGAGCACCTGCTGCTCTAGCCCAGAACCTGACATGGGCTCCATTCCCAGCACCACATGGTGGCTCACAACTGTCTGTAACTTTAGTTCCAGGGAATCCAACCCCCTTTCTGGCCTCTGTGGGCATCAGGCACACACATGGTACACAGACACAAATTCAAGCAAACCACACATACATACATCTAAATTTAAAACAAACAAAAAACTTTATAAATGAATAAATAAGCAAATAAAACTAAAAATGGGGCCAGAGAGGCAGCTTATTGGGTAAAGGTGCTGCTAAGTGTGACAATTTGAGTTCAGTTCCCAGAACCCACATAAAGGTGGAGAGTATGCAACATCCTCAGCCATCAGGGAAATGCAACTCAAAACAACTCTGAGATATCATCTTACACCGGCCAGAATGGCTAAAATAAAAAACACCAATGACAGCTTATGCTGGAGAGGATGTGGAGAAAAAGGAACCTCCTCCACTGCTTGTGGGAGTGCAAACTTGTAAGACCACTTTGGGAATCTGTATGGTGGTTTCTCAGGAAAATGGGAATCAGTCTACCTCAAGATCCAGCAATTCCACTCCTAGGCATATACCCAAAGGATGCACATTCATACAACAAGGACATATGTTCAACTTATGTTCATAACAGCATTGTTTGTAATAGCCAGAACCTGGAAGCAACCTAGATGCCCCCCCCAACTGAAGAATGGATAGAGAAAATCTGGTACATTTATACAATGGAGTACTACTCAGCAGAAAAAAGCAGTGGAATCTTGAAATTTGCAGGCAAATGGATGGATCTAGAAGAAACCATCCTGAATGAGGTAACCCAGTCACAAAAAGATAAACATGGTATGTACTCACTCATATATGATTTTTAGACATAGAGCAAAGGATTACCAGCCTACAATCCTCTTCACCAAAGGAACTAGGAAACAAGAAGGACTCTAAGAGAAAAATGCATGCACCCCGAAGAATGGGAAGGGGTAGGATCTCCTGAGGTAATTGGGAGCATGAGGACAGGGGAGAGGGAGCTGGCAGAATGAGAGGGGGAGAAGAGGAGGAGAAAAGGAAAGGGAGGAGCAGGAATATTGAGTTGGAGGAAGAATAGAAGAGAGCAGGATGAGAGATACCATAACAGAGGGAGACATTGTAGGTTTGAGGAGAGATCTGGCACTAGGGAGATTTCCAGAGACCTACAAGGATGACACCAACTGACAATCTAGGCAATGGTGGAGAGGCTACCCTAAATGCCCTTCCCCTATAATGAGACTGATGACTGCCTTATATGCCATCCTAGAGCCCTTATCCAGAGGCTGATGGAAGCAGAGGCAGGCACCACAGATATACACTGAACTGAACTCTGGAACCCAGTTGCAGAGAGGGAGGATTGAAGATCAAAGGGGTCAGGACCAGGCTGGTGAAACCCACAGAAACAGCTGACCTGAACAAGGGGGAGCACATGGACCTCAGACTGCTGTCTGGGAGGCCAGCACAGGACTGATCCAGACCCCTGAACATGGATGTCAATGAGGAGGCCTCTGCACTCTATGGGGCCCCTGGTAGTGGATCAGTATTTTTCCCTGGTGTAAGAAGGGACTTTGGCAGCCCATTCCACAAGGAGGGATGCTCTCTCGGCCTGGACACATGGGGGAGGGCCTAGGCTGGCCCAGGATGATATGACAGACTTTGGGGAGCCCTCATGGAGGCCCTTACCCTCCCTGGGGAGCAGGGGGGATGAAGTGGGGGGTTGGGGGTAGGGGAGGGAGAGGGAAAAGGGATTGCCATGTGAAGCACCCTTGTTTGTAATTTGAACTAATAAAAAAATAATCTGTTGGGGAAAAAAAAGATGGAGAGCATGGACTTCACAGAGCTGTTCTCTGACCTCCACACAAGAGCCCTGTGTGTGCACAAATGCTACTTTTTTATTTGGGGTGTGGAGAGAGGGCTCAGCAGTTAAGAGCACTCACTTACTGCTCTAACAGAAGACCAGAGTTCAGTTCCCAGCACCCGTGTTTGGTGGCACCTCTGGCCTCCTAGGGCATCCACACACATACACATAAATTACAACAGTAAAAATAAAAACATTTTAGTGTAGCTATGGTAGAGATCCTCTGAGACGTACACTTGTGGGGAAAGGAGGTCAGGACTTCTGCAAGGGCCTCCTCTGGAAGGAATGTTTTGTGTGTGTAGTAGCAGTATGTGAGCCACACCCCTCGCAGTGGGGCCTGGGATGGGGTCCAGCTGTCCCCTCCAGGCTGAAACCCTAGAGCAGGATTAGCCTGGAGGTGGGCCCTGCAGGCCACACCTGTGCAGATGTGCTGAAACAGCTAGCTATCTATCCTCAGGGGACAGCCACAGTGCCCCAAAGCAGCATAAGCCAAAGCTGAGAAGGTCAAAGGGGCTGAGGACCTGTGTTTGTCCCTCTCTCTGTGGGCTGTGAGGCAGGTCACCTTGCTGGTGTGCGGTGTTTGTGTTGGGGGGTCAGCTTCCTCTTTGACTGCCTCTCCCTTCCTACAAGTCTCTGGTTCTGTCATGCTATCATGCAGGTCCCTGGAATCGAATTCAGGCTTGGCAGCAAGCACCTTTGCCCGATGAATCGTCTGGGATTTTGGCCTTTAGCCACCAGATCGTTAGTGGCCAGCCAAGGTCGCATGTTGGGGGTGGGGGGCAGGTTCCCAGCCTGTTCCAATAGTGTCTGACTGTTCCCACGGGCATCCCAGTGGCAGATGGGCCCTGTGTCTTTGTCCCCAGGTCTTTGGCAGCCACAAGGTCAAATGTCACCTCGGGGCCACGGGCAGGGGTTATGGGGGCGTGGCAAGGCCCTGCCCACCCTTAGCGGGGGCCCCAGGAGTGGAGGTGGCGGGGATAATATGAGGCAGGGGCGGATGCTGAATTCATTTCTCTCTCCCCAAACTCTCCATTCCCTCAGTCTCCCAAAATCCCCGTATTTGGGCTTCTGTGACCCAGTCCTTCTGGAGCCTTCTTTTCCTCCTAAACCTCCCCACCTTTTAATCTGAGATACTGCCACCAAGGATTCTAGAACAGTCCAGTCTAGGACCCCTGTCCTCACCCCAAATAACCAACTATGACCACAAAACTATTGTATCTCCTGGGCCCATCCAAGCTTCTTTCCCACTGAAGCAGAGCTTGTTCCAATCCGATTCCTGGGAAGTCCTTGCTTGAGTTTAACCCTAGTCCTTCCTGCTTTCTGTGTTTGAATCTTCACATGGTGTCCTGACACTATTCTCGGCGCAGGGCAGGGTGCCCCTGGCCGGCAGAAGCCTGAACCTCACTTTTCCTTTAACCCCACCACCGTACGGTCTCCTCTTGTGGGATGATCTTCACAAGGCCCCTCGGGGGCCGACTAGGAGTGAGAGGGGGCAAAGGGGGTCCCCGTGGGCCGCGTGCCCTGGTATCCACACTGGACCCAGGCCTGAGCGGGAGGCAGAACCGTGACTCAGGGGTAAAAGGTCACCCCGGGAGTGGCTTTTCCAGCCAGTTAACGGGTTAAACATTAACAGAACTGGAATCAGGCCTCAGCTCCCCACCTAGGCCTTAATAAATGCTTGCCCTGGAGGTGCCCTGCATACAAAGGGTGCTTAATAAATGCTTGCTCCAGTAGAACTTGGGTCTGGAGAGGGGGCGGCAGGCTCAGGGGCGTGGCGGCAGCTGGGAGGCTCCGGGGAGCGGGGGAGACATCTGCGGCCCAGTCGGTCAGCAGGCCAAGCCCTTTCTACGAAGCACAGAAAGGAAAGGAAATGAAGGGGGACCGGGGACAACAGCCAGGGGCTGGCACGCCTTCCGGCCGGCCGGCCGCCTGGGGCCACGCTGGAGGGGCGTCGGGCGCCCAGCTCTCCCCGCCCCGAGGCCTGGAAGGCGGGGGGGGTGGGGGTGGGGGGACCCCTTGACCTCACCGCGCGGCCAACAGGCCTCGGAGGCCGCGTCCCCACCCCGACTCGGGTAGCACCAGCAGCTGCGCGGGGGCGGGCGCGGGGCGGGGCGGGGGCAGGGGGGCGCGCGCGCCAGCTGGCAGCCTGGCAGCCAATGCGGAGCAGAGCGGCGCGCGCGTGGTCGTGCGGCGGGGCGTGCCCGGGCGCAGCTGTCCCCCGGGGCGCGGCCGCGGCCGAGCCGACGGAGCACGCCTGAGGCCCCGGGCAGGGCGCGCAGGGGTTAAGGCTGGCGCGGCCGCGTGGGGGAGGTCAGCCGCGCGCGCCCGCCCGCCCTCTCGCCCGCCACGGCTCCGGGCGGCGCGCGGGCGACCCAATGGCCTTATAAGGACGGCCGTCGCCGGGCAACGAGCGCCCGCCCCTGGCCGGCGCCGCGCGCGCCCCGCCCGCCCCCCCGCGCCGATGCGAGACGCGGTGTCGGCGGCGCCGCGCGCGGGGCCGGCGGCGAGCGCCAGCGGCGAGGCCGAGGCCTCGGGCCAGGCGCAGGGGCAGGCCCCGGCCGCGCCGCGCTCGGCCGCGGGGACAGGAGGCACGGCGCGGCCGCCTCCCCCCCTTTCCGGCGCACCGCCGGCGCGATCCGCGGCCGGCGCGCCGGCGGCGCGCGGCCGGGACTCCGGGGATCCGGCGCGCGCTCCCGCCGCCCCTCCCCCCTCGCCGCGCAACTTGCGGCCAAAGTTTCCCCCCCGGACTCGGGTGCGCGCGTGCGCCCTCGGATGGCGAGCCACTAAGTTGGCCTGGGCGGCGGGGCCGGGCCATGGCCCGCGCGTCCCCACCGGGTCCCCAGGACTCCGGACCACGGGACCCGGGTGCCCCAGACCCGCGCCTCTAGCGCGCCCCCGTCGGCCGCGGGCACGCGTGGGAAAGTTGGCCTGGAACCGGCCCGACCAGTTCCTGCCGGGCGCGCGGACCGGCCGCAGGAAGTTGCCGCAAAACTTTTTTCGGGGGGTGCGACCCGAGCCCCCCGAGCGCGCGGGCTGCATGCGCGCGGGGTAGCCGGGTCCCCCTCGGGTCGCCAGGCGTGCCCGGAGGGGACGGACTCGCCCCGGGGCGCCCCGGCCCCGCCGTCCCGGGGGCTATGGCCATGGTGACCAGCGGCTGGGGCGGCCCCGGAGGCGACACGAACGGCGTGGACAAGGCCGGTGGGAGCTACCCACGTGCAACCGAGGACGACTCGGCGTCGCCTCCCGGGGTGGCCAGCGACGCGGAGCCGGGAGACGAGGAGCGCCCGGGGCTGCAGGTGGACTGCGTGGTTTGCGGGGACAAGTCCAGCGGCAAGCACTACGGCGTGTTCACCTGCGAGGGCTGCAAGAGTTTCTTCAAGCGCAGCATCCGCCGCAACCTCAGCTACACCTGCCGGTGAGCCCCACGCGCGGCCACCGGGCGGGCCCCGACCCGCTCGGTCACCTTGGGCCTGGCGCTGACCTTCCCCGCACCCGTATCCTGGCCCGGGTCACGGGCACGGCCCCGGCTGCGATCCGGTATACAGTTGGCGATGCATGCGTGCACACACACACACACACACCCCGCAGGTGGTCTTTGCTCCTCTCCTGCTCTGCAGAGCTGGTTCTGCCGCGCGGGGAGGGCTCGTGGGTCATGTCAGGAGTGGGGGCACCCTTTCCAACCCCCGGGGCTCCCTTTCTCGTGGGTGCCCGTCACGCGTGGTGCCCCGCGGGAATCAGACGTGCAGGTCGCACCGCGGGGCTGGCGGCGTCCAGGGGCTATTGTCTGCGGCCGCGCGGATCGATCCGGCGCGCCCTTGGGTCAAATATCACTTCCAAAGTCGCTCCAGCACGCCAGCTGGAGGGACGCCCGGGTGGATCGGGATGGCTGCCCTCGCAGGCGGCGGGGGGCTGCTGTGCACGGGGGCCTGGGCCTGTCCATCAGAGGGGCACCCCATGGACTCTGGGTCACCGGAAGCCGACGCCGGAGGACCAGCAAGGCCACCGGAATTGACCGCACCCCCCACTCCGGGGCTGGTGCAGCCTTTGGGATCCGGGATGATCCTTTAAACTTTGGGGCCGCTGTAGGAGTGAGAGACCCGAGGGAGATGCGGACCCCTCTGTCGGGCCTGGCAGGGCGTGGCCTTGCTTACTGGCAGCCTCTGGGGACAGAAAGTCCCTTGGAGAAGAGGTTGGGTGCTCCTCAGGGGTTGCAAACCGCTTTCTGTCTAGGCATGCAGAAGACCAGCTCTGAACCCCCAGGAGCCTGTAGGACTTTAGAGCAGGGCAGACATCTCCCAGTTACCCAGAGCTGAGCCCCAGAGAAGTTGGGCTGGAAGGGTCCTGGCCCCGTGGGCTTAGCAAGTGGAGCTGTGGGGGCTGGGATGTGGAGTTGGTGAGATGAGGAGTTGATGGAATATATAGTTGAGCTCCCCCCCCCCCCCCGCTAGAGGTTAGTGGTTATCAGCCGGTTAGTTGGGGGCTGCCACCATGCTAGAATTTGGACTTAGTGGGGACCTGCTTTGCTCCCCTCCTCCAGCTGTAACTGGGCCACCAGACTTTGGCCTCATTCTTGTGTCTGGAAGGAATTGCTGGGTCTGGCTGGGTCTTTGGGGAGAGTGGAGGGGGGTGGGGCAGGTTCCAGGTCCCACCTGCTCTCTGGGTTCCTTAGTACCTATGTTGTGTGACCTTGTGTGGTCAGGGTCCCTCTCTGAACCTGAGTGGGTCAGCAGCTATCTGGAGGGGGCCATCAGGAAGTGGCCTCAAAAGCCCTGGCAGGCAGAAGAGGAAGCCCCAGATGAGGGTTTAGTGGACTGCACTGTCAGGTGAGCTCACCCAGGACCAACCGAGGCAAGTGGGCCTCGATGTGTTCGGCTGAGAGCAGCAGGAGCCACAAGCAGTGTGTGAGCAGGGTGTGCTCAGATTGGGTTGGGAGTTTAGCCATGTGTGTCATGGAGTCCCAGCCACTCAGGAAGCTGAAGCAGGAGGATGGCATGAGCCCAGGAGTCTGAAGGCAGCCTGGATAGCATAGTGAGGAGACGGCCTCCCTCCATCCCAAAACAACAAAAAATACAAAGGCTGGACAGCGATTGGAATTAGACCGTATCTTTGGGCAAAGCATATACACTTTAGGTGAGGTAGCTGTGTTTCATGGGTTTTAATCTGTCCCAGCCATACTGTCAGGAAGGCAAGACAGAAGGCCTTCCCTGAGTAGAACTGCTCACCCACCCAGGGCCTGGCCAGTTCCGCCTGGCCGCCCTGATCCTCCACCACCGCCTGCTTGCTGGCTTTGTTCTGGCCGTGCCTGAGTTCTCTCCACCCCAACTGGGCCCCTTCCTGGGTTCTTTAGAAGCCACAGGGTCTGGGCTCTAATAACCCTGGCCAGAGAATCCCACCTGGGGCCGGAGGCTATCCCTGGAGCCCCCATCCCAGGACCCCTCTCGTGTATAGCGAGCACAGCAGCTGGAGCCCGGTGCAGGAACAGGCTGGGGAAGAGCCAGTGCACTCCTACTCTGTGTTTGGCTGGATGTTCCTGGTGCTCAGACTGGGTGGGCATGGCGAGGCATTCTCCAAGAATCCTGGGCTGGAGAGAGGAAAAAGCTCTGTTGCTCATTCATTCTTATCACAGGCTGAAATGCTGGCTGCACAGTGCTCTCGGCCTGATAGTGGTCATGTGAAATGAAAAGGATTCGTTCTCTGTCCTTTTGAGTTTCAAATCTGTTTCACCTTATCCTCTGCCAGAAAAGGCTTCTCCATTTCTGCCCTCTTGGAGAACTTCTATTCAGACTTCAAAACCCATTTTCTAAAGTGCTCTCCTTGTGTGCTGGCCTTCAACACCCATTGCCACGAGATTGCCTTTTCCAAGCTGGGAGTCTGAATTCTTACACCATGCCTCTCGGCTACCATCGAAGTCCAGGGAGCTCCAGTGGGGGTGTTTCTAAATAAAGGGTTCACAGTCACAAAGGATGTAGGTGTCACTGGGAACCTGGCCTCTGTCTCCAGGTCTAACCGTGACTGTCAGATTGACCAGCACCATCGGAACCAGTGTCAGTACTGCCGCCTCAAGAAGTGCTTCCGGGTCGGCATGCGCAAGGAGGGTGAGTAGCCATGGAGCGTGGCCACAGCTGGGCTCTGGCTGGGGTCTGAGAGTGAGCAAGGTGTTCCCCTCTGGGGCCCCAGGTTGTGGGATGCCGCCCTCTGGGCTCTTTCCCCAGACCCTGCCTGACCTCCGATCTCAGAGGATTTTTATTATTATCATTATTAATTTAATGTGTTTACTGTCTGTTCTGTGTGTTTGCTGGAGACAGGACTCAGCTAGATTATAACCAAAGGCTGCCAGAGGGAGGCCCAGCTGCCTGTCCCTGCCCTGGAGACCTGGGTGGACACACTGGACACCTGGGCCTCATTCTGTCAGGGTCTCTTTAGAATTCAGGTACAACCCAGGGGCAGCCACAAAGAGCCCTGAGAGTTGAGAGCCTGGGCTGATGGAGGAGGGGAAGCTCTGGGGTGTGGGTCAGGCTAGAAAGTCACCTAACTGTTGCTTGTTTTGACATTGATCACTTTCTTGGGGGGGGATTTGTGGACCCGAGAATGGCCACTACTTAAGGTCTTCTACCTCAGACTGCATAGTCAGGCATAGTGGGGCAGGCTTGTCATCCCAGTACTTAGAGACTGAGGCAGGAGGCTCTCCAGTTTGAAGTCAACTTGGGTTCCATAGCAAAACCTGGTTAGAAAAAATGACACATCCATTCACACACAGTGAAAAGCATCAGCCTTATTTGTTGACTCTTTGGTCCCTTTAAGTTTGAAGGTGACTCCTGCCCTGTCCTTGCCCAGCCCGGATTCCTGTCTCTACTTGTCTGTTAGATGGAAGTCCTGATGGGTCTCTAATCAGAGCCTGTGATCTCTCTTCTATCACTAGGACTCTTGCTCCCAGTGCCTTCCTGCCTCAGGGCCTTTGCACAGCTGTGCCTTCCAAATTTGGGCCTGGCTTCCTCCCTCACCTTAGAGTTATGTCCTCTGGGTCACCAATTATGTCTGCCTTGCTCAGAAACTGACACCCTTCACCTGCTCCAGGGTCTGGTACACAGTAGGTGTTCAATAAAAGGCTATTGGCTGGATTTACCATCCACCCGGCCCAGACAGGCACTATTAGAAGCAAAGTTATGTAGATTCTCACATAGCTCAGTGGTCCTGTGCTGCATTTGACAAAAGGAGAAACTGAGGCAGAGAGCAGATGGGTGCTGGGATTTGAATTCCATCAGTCTAGACTAGATAGAGGAAGAAGAGAAGGACAGAGGAGGAGTGGGGTTTTGAGGCTTGGAACATCCAGGGCAAAGGCCTGGGAGTGGGGCTGGATGAGGGAGCAATGGTGAGAGCGGGCTTTACATCCTGTGAGCAAAAGGAGCTCCCAAGGACTGTGGGCCCACTTGGGGCCATGTCTAGCTACAGGTGGCTGGGAGACTCCCCGTGTATCTGTTATTTGGCCTGGGTCCCTCCCAGTGTCCCCTGCATTCCTAGCTCTGTCTCCACCTGGGTTGACCTGCAGTTCACCCACCAGTGAGACAGGTGTCGGTTCATTAAAGCACACTCATTAGCAACCTCCTGGCTCCATGCCCAGGCTGTCTTCCTCAAGCTAAAACCTGTGCTCCTCGGTGCCTCAGTTTCCTTTTCACCCCATCCATGACGGGAACTAAGATAAGTATTGTCTTCTAAGTTATTTTCTGAAACAGGGTCTTGTGTAGCCCAGGTTGGCCTCAAACTCATTTTGTATTGGGGCTGGCCTTGAACCCCTTTACCTTCCTGTCTCCATGCTCCAGGGCTGGGATGACTAGTATGCACCACTCTGGGCAAAGGTAACAATGGCAGCCACTGCCCTTGGGGATCATAGCCGTGCCACTTTAGTGATTGGTCCCCCAGGGGAGCGGTGAGTGGTGGGAGAGGCCAGACACAGATCCAGTCCCTGGTGATTGGCAGGTGTGGTCTCCACAGTGCAGGCGGAGGGGGTCCCGCTGGTGGAGACCCTGGGTGCGGGCGCGAGCAGGCAGGGCCCTAGTGGCCAGCACGTGCCTAGTCCCCTGTGCTGCCACGCGGGGTGGGGGTGTCCCTCCCGCACAGACCCCTGACGCCGCCCTGTCTTCGCAGCCGTGCAGCGCGGCCGCATCCCGCACGCGCTCCCGGGCCCCGCGGCCTGCAGTCCCCCGGGCGCGGCGGGCGTCGAGCCGTTCGCGGGGCCACCGGTGTCCGAGCTGATCGCACAACTGCTGCGCGCCGAGCCCTACCCCGCGGCCGGGCGCTTCGGCGGCGGCGGCGCCGTGCTGGGCATCGACAACGTGTGCGAGCTGGCGGCGCGCCTGCTGTTCAGCACGGTCGAGTGGGCCCGCCACGCGCCCTTCTTCCCAGAGCTGCCGGCCGCCGACCAGGTGGCGCTGCTGCGGCTCAGCTGGAGCGAGCTCTTCGTGCTGAACGCGGCGCAGGCGGCGCTGCCTCTGCACACGGCGCCGCTGCTGGCCGCCGCGGGGCTGCACGCCGCGCCCATGGCCGCCGAGCGCGCGGTGGCCTTCATGGACCAGGTGCGCGCCTTCCAGGAGCAGGTGGACAAGCTGGGCCGCCTGCAGGTGGACGCCGCCGAGTACGGCTGCCTCAAGGCCATCGCGCTCTTCACGCCTGGTGAGCCCGCCCCGCCTGCTCGCCGTCGCCCTGGTCCCAGCCGAGGCCACGCCCAGCCCAGAGGCCACGCCCCCGTCCCGGATATTGCCCCAACACTGACCCAGGCCTCTCCTGGCTGGCAGGTTGCACTCACTACAGGCTAACTCCCTGCCCCTAACCCCTAACCCGCCGAGGGCGCGCCCTTCCCTGTCAGGTGACACTAACCTACCTGGGCCAGTCCCCAACACTGCTTCAGGTCACACCCGTAGGACACAGGTGACGTACCTGCCTCTGCCCAGCCATGCTTTGGCCTAACCCCGCCACAGGCCTCACCCCAAGTGTCTGCTGACACGACTCCAGGCGGTGCTGCTTGTCCTTCTGATGTGGCCCCATCTTGCCCCCCAACTTATCCAGACTGTACCCTACTGTACTCTGAAGCCTTCTGGAAGCTACAGTGCAGCCAAACTCCAGGCCACACCCATGGGCAGCCCTCTGGGCTCCCGCCTGTTCTGGGGCCATGCCCCACAGGGCATGCACTCTGTGCCCCTAGTACTGCACTCGTCCCCTTGGGTGGAGGACGCAGATAATGATCCTGGGCTTTACCCTAGGCCACACCTGAAGGGCCACTCCCTCCATGACTTACCCTCCAGGGTTGGGAAGGGCAGAGAGGGCCATGCAGGCAGTGCTCTTTAGAGACCCCGAGATAGGACCTGTTACTGGTTCCCAGGACCTCATCAAATCATCTCAGCCCTTTGGTAGACCGTGACAAGAGACTAGTGAGTTCCCGGGCATGACTAAAGCCCACTGATCCTGCTCCTCCGGTGGGCGTGGCTTGGGGCCCCTCCTACAGGGCGGGGCTGGCCCTGCCTTAGTAACTGTCCTTGAGGAGGTTCTGCACTTTGGCGCCACTCCCTGAGCCTGTGCCCTCCCTTCTACCTGGCTTGTCTGTGGCAGACCCTGGCTTAGATACTCCCATTCCTGCCCTCGGGGACCACCTCTGCTTATGACTTCCTCCGGGGGCATCCTTGCCCCTCTCCCTGCTTCCCCGAACGTGACTGTCGTCCCTGCCTCCTGCAGATGCTTGTGGCCTTTCTGACCCAGCCCATGTGGAGAGCCTGCAGGAGAAGGCACAGGTGGCCCTCACCGAGTACGTGCGTGCCCAGTACCCATCGCAGCCTCAGCGCTTTGGGCGCCTGCTGCTGCGACTGCCGGCCCTACGCGCTGTGCCAGCCTCCCTCATCTCCCAGCTTTTCTTCATGCGCCTGGTTGGCAAGACACCCATCGAGACGCTCATCCGGGACATGCTACTGTCAGGGAGCACCTTCAACTGGCCTTATGGCTCGGGCTAGTGATGGATATCATCCAGGACACACACGGATGCTGGGACCTTGTAGGGACTCTGAGACTGATTCTTTTTTAAAAGACTGTGAAATGTTTGTCTGTTTTGTTTTTTAAATAATCATGAAACCAAAAAGAATTTGCTCTCACAGGCCACAGCCTTGTCCTCCCAGCAGCCCCTGCTCAGAGTGGGGCTGAGGAGCCAATGTGGTGGTGACCCTGGTGTGATGGGAAGGGCCACTGCAGCTGGGCAGGGCTATGGTGTGCTGGGAGAGTCCCCTGGATACATGGCCCATGATGGGCACTATGAGATGATGAAATCATGGCCAATAATAAAGATATTCCCTTAACTGTTGATGTGTGGTGATGAACTGCGGAGTGGTGGTGTACACCTTTAAATCCCAGCACTTGGAAGGCAGAGGCACATGGTCTCTGTGAGTTTGAGGCCAGCCTGGTCTACAGACTGAGTTCCTGGACAGCCAGAGCTATACAAGAAACAACAAGAGAGAAAAGTACCCAGGAGTTAGGGGTCCAATTTCAGGGTGGGATTGAGCACCAGATCTATGCTTGGCAGGCCTCGTGTTCAGTCTCCAGCTGAACTACTTTTCCTATAAAACCCCACACATGTGGCCCTTTCTGTTGGAAGACATCTGGGCCTGGCTGGTTTTGAGCTTGTTCCGGGACCAGGGAGTAACTTGACTGTCCTAGTAGCCAGGACTGGACTCCTGGCCTGGAACTGGCCCAGCTTTTGTCCTCTGTGGCTCAGGTGGTTAGGGTCTCGGACTCGGACATGCAGCCTAACATCTGTGCAGCACCGCTCTGACTCCACCAAGGCTAGGTAAAGGGAGGACCCCCTGCACACAGGTACCAAGCACTGCTTGGAAGCCTTAGACAAAGGGTTTGGGTTACCCACCTGGCATGTCTCCATCATAAGGCTTACAGAAATGGTTGGTTTGGGACAGTTACCATGTAGCCCAGGCCATCCCCAGCTTATGCCTTCTGTTTATACCCCCAGGACACTGGGATCTGCCCCCACCTGTAACCTTGGACAGGTTCCAGTCTCTGAACCTCATTTCCCACTAAGAGGAAGGAATGCTTTTAGACAGCTGAACACTCAAATGGACTTGACAGACACCTATAGAACAAACACAAGAGAATACACCTTCTTAGCACCTCATGGAACCTTCTCTAAAATAGACCACATACTTGGTAACAAAGCAAACCTATGGATCACCACAACTCTAAGTTAGAATTCAACAGAAACATTATTTTCAGAAAGCACACAAATGGAAATTGAACAGTGGTCAACTGAACCACCACTGGGTCAAGGAAAAAATAAAGAAATGAAAGATTTCCTAAAATTTATTTATTTATTTATTTATTTATTTTTGGGTTTTTCAAGACAGGGTTTCTATGTATTGCTTTGGAGCCTATCCTGGCACTCGCTTTGTAGACCAGGCTGGCCTCGAACTCACAGAGATCCGCCTGCCTCAGTCTCCCCAGTGCTGGGATTAAAGGCGTGCGCCACCAACACCCGGCAAGATTTCCTAAAATTTAATAAAAATGACCTCACAACATGCCCAAAGTTATGGGACACAATGAAAGTGCTGAGAGGAAAGTTCATAACACTAAATGCCTACATGCTGGAAAAATCCCACACTAGTGAATTAACAGAACAACTGAAAGCACTAGAACAAAAAGAAGCAAACTCACCCAGAAGGAGTAGACGGCAAGAAATAGTCAAATTGAGGGATGAAATCAATAAAATAGAAACCAACAAAACAAAGCAAAGAATCAATGAGACAGAGTTGGTTCTTTGAGAAATTCAACAAAATAGACAACTAAACACAGTAGGTGCCTAATCCATGTTTATTCTCTGGGACTCTCAACAGGACTTGGTTCCCCATGGGAGGAGGAGAAGCCACCACCGTCTCCAGGACACTCAGAAGTAGACTGAATCCTGGCTATCACTGTCCCCTTGATCATCGAATTTTCGGATCTGGGCCTTGAGGTGCCTCAGTTTGCCCTTCAGGTAGTGACAGCGAGCCTGCTTATCCAGGAAGCCAGGATCCTGGGGGAACAAGAGTTGAGGAAGTCCTCTTGACACTCTAACCTGAGTTCCTCAAGATGTTCAGCTCCTTTCTTTATAAATTTCAGCTTTCATTACACGGTCTGTCTCAGGACAGGACCAGAGGCCACCAGACAAAGCTCCCCACTCACCGCCCGCTTCTTCTCAAACTCTCTCCGGACCCGAGCTGCCACGTGAGCCTCCTTCTGAAAGGGCAAAGTGGGGAAGGGACTCAGGAGGGAGGGGAGGAGAGGACATGGCTGCGATGGCAGTGCCCACCCGGCAGAGGCGGCCCCGGGGCTGACCTGGCTTCGTGGTGGGGGCAGTGACTTCAGCAGGGCCTCCAGCTGCTGGAGCTTGGCCTGCGTGACGCCCACGTGGTGCTGGAGCTCCGAGAACTCTGCGTGCTGGTCCTGGAACACGGCGGCATAGCGACTCCGGTCCCTCGCGCTGCTCACTGGCGGGTACTTACTACCAGAGGAAGGAAATTGGCCTTTCTTTGCCCATGCTGGGACCCCAACTCAAACTGCCCTCCTTCCTGACCCTTCCGAGTCCCCAGACCCTACGAAGCAGGGAGGGAAGACGAACGCGGTGCCTCAGCAGGCTGAAGCAGGAGGTTCACGCAGGCTAGCCTGCGCTACAAAGCCACACCCCCGCCCCCGCCCGCCCGCACGCTTCCAACAAAAAGCCTCTCACAGCTCATAGTCAGGCACTGGGCTGGGGCGGGGCCCCAGAGCTTTGGAAGGCTTCTGTCCGGGGCCCGGGGCCCGGGCGCCTAGCTCGTCAGCAAACACGATCTTCCGGGGCCTCGTGCGGAGCTCCCCAGGTCCGGGCTGGCACTGCGGCCCACGAGCGCGGGACTCCGGGCTTCGAGACACCAGCGTCTGCGAGGCAGCGTGGATCGTGAAGAGGTGTCAAGAAGTGGGGTACCCCTACCTGGGGGCTCCAAATGTGGCACTCACCCGGGGCTCGGGGCCGGCCGGGTGGGGCTGCGGGCGCGCCCGGGTGGGCATGCGCGGGGCCGCGGCGTTCGGGCGCCCCCCGGCGGCGGGGCGCGAACTGTAAGTAGCGTTGTGGCCTGAGCTCCGGGACCTGGGTCTGCAGGCGGCCGGAGGGCGGCGCGGGCCTCGCCTGGGGGCGGGGCTTGATGGTATTTGCATACAGGACCGCGGTTGGCTGGTCGCGCAACCCAGACTCCACCCCTCAGCCGCGGTCCCCGGAAGGGGGCACGGAAGAGGCGCCGAGGCGTCACCACGCCTTTATTTGCCTGAAGGGACGAGGTTGGCTGCCCGCGGACCGGCCCCGCCCCCGACTCTGAAGCCGGAAGGGCGCGAGGCGGCGGATCCTGGGCGTCACGGGGACCCCGGGTGGGTGGAAGCGACCCCCGCGCCTACCGCCGCCGCCCACGCCACGTCCGCGCGGAATCCCAACCTCCGTCCGCACGTCGGCCTATTGTGCCGCCCTTCGGTGTCACCTGTCCCGGAGCCGCGGGTCCGCCCTGGCTCTGCTGCCGGGGCGCAGCTGTGCAGGAACTGCGTGCGGATCCAGGGCCTGGGCGCCCGGCCGCGGGGCGGGACTAAGGCCGGGGGGCGGGGCCTGCGGGGTGCTGACACCCGATCCGAGTTAGCCTTCTAGGGGCGCTGTCTGGGTTGTTCACTTTCCCATACCTACTTGGAAAAAATGGATAGGTTGCTTGTTTGACCAACTTGGCAGTTTTCTTAGTAACTATTTAAAAAAACAACTTTGTGGCTGTGTGCCTACGAAGAGACCTCCACTTGTTTTGACTAATGCTCCCGTTTGGCTTGGCTGACTGGCCAGAGCGCTCCCGGTAGATCTGCCTGTCTCTGCCCCGAGAACTAGGATCATAGGCTGATGCATGCCACCCCTGGCATTACTGAGGATTTGCGTCCAGGTCTGCATGTAGTGGCATCTTGTGCCACCAGTAGATTTGAGGCACCGCCTTAGGGTGTGGCTTCGGTGTGAGGATATGATCCCTTCTAAGAGGAGGGGCTGCCCTCTGGCTCTTGGGTTGTGGTGTGAGCATCCTGCATCTCTAGGGGCAGAAGCCCCAAGTGGCTATTTGCCTTCACTATGTGTTCCCCAAATATCTGTCATTCTTTATTTGGGCGTCCATGGATTTCCTTGACCTGCCTTCACTTGGCACCCAACGTGGGGCTCAAACCCACAAACCACCACCCCATAACAAGCACTTTTGCAGTGAGCCATTGCCCTATCCCCTAAAAAAAAGCCAGGGTGTGGTGGCACACGCCTTTAATCCCAGCACTTGGGAAGCAGAGGCAGGTGGTGTGTGTGTGTGTGTGTGTGTGTGTGTGTGTGTGTGTGTATATATGCATGCAGGTGAGTGCAGCTGTCTAGAGGCCGGTGTCTGATTCCCTGGAACTTGAGTTTCAGTAAGTATATTTATTCTTATGTACTTCATTTGTGTGTGAGCTCTCCTTCCACAATGTGGCTGAACTGTCTACCACACCTTTCTTTGGCTATTTTGGAGGATAGGGTTAGGGCCCACTATGTTGGCTGGCTTCAGGACAGAACACGTGCTGGCCAACACCACCCTGCAGCCCATGCACCCCAACTCCACTAGCACAGAAGGTGTGAGCTGGCACTGGGCTTTACTTCAGCCGGGGCATGACTCTGATAAACAAGATCATGCTGATGAACACAAAGCACACGACGATGAGCATGGCCCAGAGCAGCCAGTCCACAGACTTCCGCGTGTGCTGCTCCAGCCGCTCAGATTCCATCTTCAGCTTCTCCAGGTTCTGGTCAGCCATCTTGAGAGAGTGTGACAGGGTCTATGGGAGAAGCAGAGACTGTGTCAACAGGACTGAGACCAAGCATGACCTCTCTAGAGTGGCATTCTGTGCCCTCTGCTGGGCGTGCCTCAGCCACCCCGTCCTTGGGCTTCACCAAACTCCTGCTACGCCTGCAAAACACCAGTCATAATGCCCTCTTCTGAAAAGCTTCATCAGTGCCCTGAGGCAGAGGCTGCAGTGTCCCCACACCTGGTTGTCCTTCTTGATGACACTCTGGGCGGCCAGTGTGTTGGTCTTGAGGCTTCTTGCCAGGCCTAGCATCTCCTCCGCCAGCTTTTCCTGGAGGCCCTGGTGCCTCTGGAGGACAAGGTCGAGCTCGGACACCGAATGCTTCTCATCCACAGGTCTGGACCCATTTGCTCTGCAGACCCCACATGTAGGAGTACCCAGGAGTGACAGGTGACATATAGACACTCCCAGGGCACCTTCCCAAGGATCCCAGGGCCCATGAAATCACTTGAAGTTCTGCTCGGGACTCAGTTTCCCTTGCTTTTTTATACTCCGGATACAGCAACCCCTGAAATGTCTTCCACTGGGCAGGGGAGCCCTTGTTGTAGCACCTGGGGGGGGGGGGGACAGCTGCATCCAGCCCCTGCCTTCCCCACCTCAGTGGCCAACATACTCACATGCGCTGCCTCATGTCCATCTCACGCTCTGGAAGCACAAGAGGCAAGGACAAAGTTTGGTTTTCTGTTCCCAAGTCTGCTAGCAGTGTGCTTCTGCTCTGCCTGTGAGCTACTGTGCCCCGGACTCAGCACACTTCAAAGCCCTTCGCAGGGTGTCTCTGAAGAACATATTTCCCGTCCCCAAGCTCCCAGGTCCCTCTCAGTGGCCTAGTGTTGTGCTTGTTGCTGTATCTCCTGGGACACCTCTGTCTCAACCTCCCTTCAAGCATGACTCAGTTGACCCTGGGTGATCTTTTCCAGGGCTAGGAAAGACCAAGGGAGCCAGGCAGGCATGAGGACTGTGGGGTAGCAGGGATAGTGAAGTCCCACCTGGCATGACTCACCTCCAGATGAGTCCTGTGGAGAGAAGGGAGAGGCATGAGGCTATGCACTTTGATGTCCCCTCCCTCCCTCTCTCTCTTCCTCTCTCTGTCTCTCTGCTTTGGGATGACCCATGTAAAGTGCTCTGAAGGACATCATATTCTTTTATAAACTCACCCAAATTCTGCTGGGGAGCCAACTCTGGAGCTTAACCAGACATGGTCCATTCCTTTTTTTTTTCCCCCTTTGGTTTTTTGAGACACGGTTCCTGTCCTGGAACTCACTCTAGACAAGGCTGGTCTCGAACTCACATAGATAAGCGTGCCTCTGCCTCCACCACTGGGGTCTATTCTTTCCATGAACCAAATTCCTATTCCTTTAGCAATGTCTTGAGCACAATACCTTCTCTTGGGAAGCCTTGCTGTGGCCTTCTAGGGTTTCTGGTACTGTGTTCAATCTCTGTCCCTGTACAGACTACTCTGTTGGGGTCCCAAGGATGGTCCCAGGGGCAAGAGAGGAGATCCTACCATGCCCAGCAGCTCACTCCGCATCTCACTGGTGTAACGTGCCCGGGATTGCAAATGGACGGTCTTGGTGGCGGGCACCCGCTCCCTAGCTGTGGTGGGCACGCGACCAGGGGCCAGGAACTGGTTAGCTAGAGCCTTCTCAGAGGAGGAGGTCTGAGGAAACATGGGAAGGAGAAGATAAATCACTGGAGGGCTGTGTCCAGGTCCTGTAGCCACGGGGGCCTGAATGAGGGCTGAGGGGTAGGAGGACAGGCTCACCAATTTCTCAGCCTGCAGCATGCCCTTCAGAAAGTCCACCTTCCGCGAGTACTCGCTGATGACTTCGGAGGCAGGTTTGCTGAAAGGCAGCAAGGGGAGGTCAGCCTGCCACTGCGGACGCGTGGGGGGGGGGCGCGTCTCAGGACCCCACACTCACCTCGCTTGGACCTTCAGGGCCTGCAGCATGTCTTCCAGGGCACCCACATACTGGGAGGGAAGACGGGGTGTCAGCCAGGCCGGGCCCCAAGGTTTCTTTGCAACAATCAGACCAGAAGGCGGGGCGGGGCGGGGCAGAACGGGGAGTCCCGGGCGGGGCGGGGTGGGGCGGGGGCGATCGCTACTGGATTAAGTGTGCACAGAGGTAGCGGCCCCTGTGCAAGGAGGGAGCGAGGCCACCGAGAGAAGTCAGGGGCCCGAGCACCCAGGGGCGGAGCCGCACGTGACGTCAGGGCCTGCAGAAGGGGCGTGGCCAGCCAGGTGGGTCGTCGGCCTCTGGGTCCCGCGGCCTCTGCGGCGGCGTGGGAATCCCTCACCTTCTCCAGACGCCACTCGTTCGGTTCCCGCTTTTCTGCCGCCATCGATTCGCAGCGACACAACAACCGCACCAGGTTCAACTCCAGTCGCGACGTCGCCAGCGGGCGGTGACCGGCCCCTTCCGCCTGCGCCATCTTAGGAGAGGGCGGAAGTGCCTGCGAGGGGCCTTTCCTTTGGGCGATGGTCCCTCCCCTTCGAGGTCCGTCCTGCGAGGCTTGGGACGGAAGTAGAGTTTTGTTTCCAGCCGTGACGCTGTGCCGCGACGGTCCGTGTTGGTCCGTGGTAGATCGTTACCGTCCCAAGAGAGCATCTTTTTTAAATTGTAATTTTGTTCTTTGGCCTTTGGTTTTTTGAGGCAGAATTTCTCTAGCTCAGACGGGCCCGGGGCATCCGATCACGCCTGTGAAGCATTGGTTGACAGGACCGGAAGGGCCACTCTGAAGCTTCCGACCCCCGCGCAACGCTCCCGGGCCGCTGCGTTCCGCTGGCTCGCCACGCCTCCCCGTACCCCTCTCTGGGCTCCACAGCCGGCCCCGGCCTCCGCTTTCTCCCCCCGACCCTGGCCGCCTGCCTCCCGAGCTCTGACCTTTCCATTCTGTAATAAATCATGGTCCACTGCATGAAAATGGAGCTCGCCAGCGAGTCACAATCAAGAGGCTAGGCCCCTGTCTTCCCTAGCTAACAGCAACACTCGTTCATCTTGGGTTGAACTTACTTGGCTACGTGATTTTGCGACGGAGGATGGAAAATGTGGAGTGGAGACTATGCTAGACAGCACAAGATTGTACCTCCCTGAAGAACTTACCAACAGGCAATCCAGGGGACAGGGCTGTCGTGTAGGTTATAAAACATGGAAGGTATTTCTGCCGGTTTTTTTTTTTTTTTTAATTATTGTGTATACACTGTTCTGCCTGCTTGTCAGCCTGCACACCAGAAGAGGGACCAGATCTCTTTATGGATGCTTGTGAGCCACCATGCACTTGCTGGGAATTGAACTCAGGACCTCTAGAAGAGCAGCCAATGCTCTTAACTGCTGAGCCATCTCCCTAGCCCCATCCAGCTTAGTCTACAAAGTGAGTTCCAGGGCAGCCACGATCACACAGAAAGCCCTGTCTCAAAAAACTATATATATTTATATTTAAATATGAATAGATAAATATATATTTAAATCTTAGAAATATCGGATCCCCTGGCTGTGAGGGCCACGTGGTTCTGGGACCTGAGCCTGAGTCCCCTGAAAGAACAGTTAGCACACTTTTTTGTTTTGTTTTTTTTCAAGACATGGTTTCTCTGTGGCTTTGGAGGCTGTCCTGGAACTCACTCTGTAGACCAGGCTGGTCTCGAACTCACAGAGACCTGCCTGCCTCTGCCTCTTGAGTGCTGGGAATCCCTTACCCAGCTCTCCCAGTCTGTTTGGAGGCAGAGGCTCATTATGGAACCCTGATTGGCCTCAAACTTACAGATCCTCTTTTGGGGTTAAAGGCCTGAATGCACCACATTTTGCTTTTCCATTTATCTGTTGCTGTGACTGCATGGCTTTGGGACTGACCCCACTGGTGTCAAATGCACCTAACCCTGAGAAGACTCCTGTGTGGTTTCCTCAGGGGTCCCTTGGCTTTTAGGAGTGGGCAAGGTTTTGCTATGTAGCCTTGGCTGGATTGAAACTCATTATGTAGACCAGGCTGGCCTCAAACTCAGAGATCCATCTGCCTCCACCTTCCAAGTTCTGAAATTACAAGTGTGCATCACCATGAGTAGTCCTTTGGTTTTTAATAAAGACTATCTTACATTCTTAAAATCTTTTATTTAAAAAAAAAAAAGGCAGGTGTAGCGAGTGGTCTGGTCCTACAATCTCAACACTGGATGGAGCCAGCCAGCTCAGGTCCACACATGAACACAGACATAAATTAAAAAACTTTTAAACTAACAAGGGTGAGCTAACATGAGCCATTCCAACACAAAACCAGAAGGCAAGCAGGTTTCACTGGCTGCTGCATGGTCCCAGCAGACACCCCCAGTCCCCAGCCTCAAAATCTGAAGCAGGAAGATGTGCTCTCTGAGCACCAGCAGGCCTGGGAAGCCAAACTACAGCAGCAATTCCCACACCAAGCAGTGCAGGCACAGAAGACCCTACTGGAGCAAATACAACCCTTCATTCGCACGGAGGGCTGTGACTGGCACAACACCCTGGCCCAACCTCCTTTTTGGCTAGATGAGCAGGTCCTTTACCCACCTTTCACAGGTGGCTAGGCGATGCCCTGCTTTGCCTCCCTATGATGTACTAGCATGGGGTTCCATAAAAGGCTGAAACAGCCAGTTCTTTGTGACAGAGTGCACTATGTAGCCCTGGAACTTGATATGTAGACCACACTGGCCTCAAACTCAAGTGCTGAGTTCTCCTGCCTCTGCCTCAGCAGTGTTGGTATTAGAGGCCTAGCCTTTTCTATTTATTTATTTATTTATTTATTTATTTACCTATTACATTCCAATCCCAGTTCTCCCTCCCTCCTCTCCTCCCGTTCATACCGGCACCTCCCATCTGCTTGTTGGAGAGGGTAAGGACCCGCCTAGGAAGTCTACAAAGTCTGTCCCATCATCTCCTTGAGGGAGGACCATCCCTTGTGCCTAGGCTGAGCAAGGTATCTGTCCATATAGAATGGGTTCCACTAAGTCAGTTTGTGCATTAGAGTTAGATCTTGGACTCACTGCCAATGGCCTCATAAATTGCCCCAGCTGTAACAATGTCACCTGTATTCAGAGACTCTAGCTCCATCTTATGCAGGTTCTCCATTTGTCAGACCTGAGTCAGTGATCCCTCACTGGCTTGGGTCAGCTGATTCTGTGGGTTTCCCGTCATGGTCTTGACTCCTTTGTTCCTTGATCGACTTCAGTAGCTTGGCCCAATGGTTAGTTGTGGATTTCTGCCTCTGCTTCCATCTGTTTCTGGAAGAGGGTTCTAGCTTCTCTGGGGTTGTGAATTGTAGGCTGGGTATCTTTTGCTTTGTATCTGGTATCCACTTAAGAGTAATACTGTATCTGTTTGTTTTTTGTTCTTTCCTTTGTTTGTTTGTTTTTTTGTTTTGTTTTTGTTTTTGTTTTTTTCAAGACAGGGCTTCTCTGTGTAGCTTTGGAGCCTCCTGGCACTGGCTCTGTAGACCATGCTGGTCTTTTACAGAGATCTGCCCACCTCTGCCTCCGGAGTGCTGGGATTAAAGTCATATGCTACCAGTGCCTGGCTAACTGTATCTGTCTTTCTGGGTCTGAATTACCTCACTAGGATTTTTGGGGGCGCACACGTGTGTGTGTGTGTGTGTGTGTGTGTGTGTGTGTGTGTGTGTGTGTGTGTGTGTGTGTGTGTGTTCCATCCATTTGCCTGCAAATTTCAGGATGTCATTGTTTCTTACCACTGAGTAGTACTCCATTGTGTAAATGTACCACATTTTCTTTATCAATTCCTCAGTTGAGGGGCATCTAGGTTGTTTCCAAGTTCTGGCTATTATGAATATTGTTGCTATGAACATAGTTGAGCAAATGCCCTTGTGGTTTGAGTGTGCCTCCTTTGGGTATATGCCCAAAAGTGGTATTGCGGGGTCTTGATGTGGGCTGATTCCTAATTTTCTGAGAGATAACCATACTGATTTCCACAGTGGCTGTACAAGTTTCCCACAAGCAATGGAGGAATGTTCCCCTTACTCCACATCTTATTGAGCATAAGCTATAAGCTATCGTCAGTGTTTTTCTTTTGTTTCTTTCTGTTGTTGTTGTTTTGTTTGTGTTGTTTTTCGCGACAGGGCTTCTCTGTAGGTTTTGGACACTGTCCTGGAACTCTCTTTGAAGACCAGACTGGCCTCGAACTCAGAGATCCACCTGCCTCTGCCTCCCGAGTGCTGGGATTAAAAGTGTTGCCCGGCTCATAAGTGTTTTTGATCTTAGCCATTCTGATCAGTGTAAGATGGAATCTCAGTTATTTTGATTTGCATTTCCCTGATGACTGAGGATGCTATAAGCATTTTCTTAGGTGTCTTTTCATGATTTGAGGTTGTTCCATTGAGAATTATCTGTTTAGATCTGTACCCTATTTTTTAAATTGGATTATTTGGTAGTTTGATATCTAGTTTCTTTAGTTCTTTGTATACTTTGGAGATCAGCCCTCTGTCAGGTGTGGGACTGGTGAATATCTTTTCCCATCTATCAGCATCTGTTTTGCTTGCCAACTGGGTCCTTTGTTTTACAGAAGCTTCTCAGTTTCAGGAGGTCCCATTTATTCCTTGTTGCTCTCAGAGTCTGTGCTACTGGTGTTGTATTTAGGAAGTGGTCTCCTGTGCATGAGTTTAAATGTATTTCCCACTTTCTCTTCTATGAGGTGCCTCATGAATGGATTTATATTGAGGTCTTTGATCCATTTGGATTTGAGTTTTGTGCATGGCAATAGATATGAATATCTGCACTCCTCTATATGTTGGCATCCAGTTAGACCAGCACCATTTGTTTAATGTTAATTTTTTTCTATTTTTAGCTTCTTTGTCAAAAATAGGTGTTCATAGGTGTGTGAACTGATATCAGGGTCTTCAATTTGATTCCACTGGTCCACCTGTCTGTTTTTATGCCAGTACCAACCTGTTTTCATAATACAGCTTGAAGTCAGGGATGGTGATGCCCCCAGAAGATCCTTTATTGTACAGGGTTGTTTGGGCTATCCTGGGTTTTTTGTTTTTCCATTTAAGTTGAGAATTGTTCTTTCAAGGTCTGTGAAGAACTGTGCTGGGATTTCGATGGGGATTTCGTTGAAACTGTAGATTGCTTTTGGTAGGGTTGCCATTTTTACTATGTTGATCCTATCTATCCAAGAGCATGGGAGATCTTTCCATTTTCTGGTATCTTCTTTAATTTCTTGCTTTAAAGACTTAAAGTTCTTGTCATACAGGTCTTTCACTTGTTTGGTTATAGTTACCCCAAGATATTTTATGTTGTTTGTTGCTATTGTAAAGGGTGATGTTTATCTGACTTCTTTCTTAGAGCATTTTATCATCTGTATATAGCAGGGCTATTGATTTTTTTTTTTAGTTAATCTTGTATCCTGCCACTTTACTGAAGATGTTTTTCAGCTGTAGTAGTTCTCTGCTAAAATTTTTGTGGTTACTTATATAAACTATCATATCATCAGCTAATAGTAAGAGTTTGAGATCTTTTCCAATTTGTATTCCCTTGATCCCCTAGTATTTCTTACTGCTCTATCTAGAACTTTCAGTACTATGTTGAACAGAGAGAGTGGACATCCTTGTCTTGTTCCTGATTTCAGTGGGATCAATTTGAGTTTCTCTCCATTTAGTTTGGTGCTGGCTGTTGGCTTACTGTATATTGTGTTTATCATGTTTAGATATGTTCCTCTTACCCCTGATCTCTCCAAGATCTTTATCATGAAGGGATGTTGAATTTTGTCGAAGGCTTTTTCAGCATCTAGTGAGGTGATCATGTGGTTTTTTCTTTCGGTTTATGTGGTAGGTTACATTGACGGATTTTCATATGTTGAACCATCCTGGAATCTCTGGGATGAATCCTACTTGGTCTTGGTGGATGAATTTTCTGATGTGTTGGATTCGGTTTGCCAGTATTTTATTGAGTAATTTTGCATCAATGTTCATGAGGGAAACTAGTCTGTAATTTTTTTTTTTTTGAGACAGGGTTTCTCTGTAGCTTTTGGAGCCTGTCCTGGAACTAGCTCTTGTAGACCAGGCTGGTCTTGAACTCACAGGGATCTGTAATTCTTAATTGTGTCTTTGTATGATTTGGATAACTGTAGCCTTGTAAGAAGAGTTTGGCAATGTTCCTTCTGTTTCTATTGTGTGGAATAATTTGAGGAGTATTGGTATTAGTTCTTCTTTGAACATCTGGTAGAATTCTGCACTGAAACTATCTGACCCTAGGGTTTTTTTTTTTTTGGTTAGGAGACTATTGATAACTGTTTCTATTTCCTAGGGGTTATAGGTGTATTTAAGTTATTTATCTGACTATTTGACTGAATTTTGGTATGTGGTACTTATCTAGGAAATTGTCCATCTCCTTAAAGTTTTCCAATTTTGTGGAGTAAAGGTTTCGGAAGTATGACCTGATGATTCTCTGGATTTCCTCAGTGTCTGTGTTATGTCCCTCTTTTCATTTCTGATTTTGTTAATTTGGATATTCTCTTTCTGCCTTTTGATTAGTTTGGATAAAGGATTGTCTATTTTGTTGAATTTCTCAAAGAAACAACTCTCACCAATTCTTTGCATTGTTTTCTTTGTTTCTATTTTATTGGTTTCATCCCTCAATTTAACTATTTCTTACTGTCTACTCCTTCTGGGTGAGTTTGCTTCTTTTTGTTCTAGCACTTTCAGTTGTTCTGTTAATTCACTAGTGTGGGATTTTTCCAGCTTCTTCATGTAGGCATTTAGTGTTATGATCTTTCCGCTCAGCACTGCCTTCATTGTGTCTCATAAGTTTGGGTATATTGTGAGGTCATTTTCATTACATTTTAGGAAATCTTTAATTTCTTTATTTCTTCCTTGGCCCAGTGGTGGTTCAGTTGATCATTGTTCAATTTCCATTTGTGTGCTTTCTGAAATTAATGTTTCTGTTGAATTTTAACTTAGAGCTGTGGTGATCCATAGGGTACAGGGGTTTATTCAATTTTTTTGTATCTGTTGAGGTTTGCTTTGTTATCAAGTATGTAGTCTATTTTAGAGAAGGTACCTATTCCATGAGGTACTGAGAAGGTGTATTCTCTTATGTTTGGGTGGAATGTTCTATAGATGTCTGTCAAGTTCATTTGAGTCATAACATCTATTAGTTCCCTTATTTCTCTGCTAAACATCTGTCTGTGGTAGACCTGTCCAGTGGTGAGAGTGGGGTGTTAAAGTCTCCCACTATTAGTTTGTGGGGCTTAATTTGTGATTTAAGCTTTAGTAATGTTTCTTTTACAGATGCAGGAGCCCTTGTTTGGGGCATAGATGTTTAGAAATGAGATTTCCTCTTGATGGATTTTTCCTGTGATGAATATGAAATGTCCTTCTTTATCTTTTTTGATTGATTTTAGTTTTGATCGATTTTAGTCTATTTTGTTAGATGTTAGGATAGCTACACCAGCTTGTTTCTTAGGTTCATTTTGATTACTCTGAGGTAACGTCTGTTTTTGAGGTTGAGGTGTGTTTCTTGTATTGGTTAGTTGAAAACATTTGTATTAATGGATATTAATGACCAGAGATTGCTGGTTCCTGTTATTTTTGATTTTGATGGTGGCATTGTGTATTTAATTCAATTCTTTTGGATTTGCTGCTGTAAGCTTCATCTATTTCCTGTGCTCTTGTGAACATAGTTGACTTCCTAGGGTTGGCATTTGCCTTCTAGTACTTTCTGTAAGGCTGGGTTTGTGGACAGGTATTGTTTAAATTTGGTTTTATCGTGGAATATCTTGTTTTCCCCTTCTATGGTTATTGAAGACATTGTTGGGTAAAATAGTCTGGGCTGGCATCCGTGATCCCTTAGTGTCTGCATAACATCTATTCAGGACCTTCTGGCTTTCGTTGTTTCCAGTGAGAAATCAGGTGTAATTCTGATAGGTCTGCCTTTATATGTTGCTTGGCCTTTTTCCTTTGCAGCTCTTAGTATTCTTTATTTTGTATCTTTTTTTTTTTTTTTTGGTCCAGACTATTTGGTGTTCTATAAGCTTCTTGTACTTTCATTGGCACATCCTTTTTTAGGTGGGGTAAGTTTTCTTCTGTGATTTTGTTGAATATATTTCCTGTGCCTTTGAGTTGGACTTCTCCTTCTTCTATACCTATTATTCTTAGGTTGGTAAGATTTCTTGGATTTAACATTTTCTTTGACTGATGAATCTATTTCCTGTATTGTATCTCAACGCTTGAAATTCTCTCTTCCATCTCTTGTACTGTTGTTTATGTTTGTATTTGTAGTTCCTGATCCCAGATTTTCCATTTCCAGAATTCCCTCAGTTTGTATTTTATTGCCTCTATTTCAGATTTTAAGTCTTGAATCATTTCCTTCACTTGTTTGATTGCTTTTTCTTGGTTTTCTTTAAGGGATTTGTTGCAATCTTCCAATTTTTTGTCTTCTCCCGTTAAGGAAATTTTTCATCTCCTCTTTAAGGGTAACAATTAATGTTGTTTCCTTCTGCTTCATCTGTGTCGGGATGTTCAGGTCTCGATGTTGTAACACCACGATTCCAGTGGTGCCATAATGCTCGTTATATGTTGAGTGTGTTCTCACCTCGTTGTCAAGGCATCTCCTCCTCCAGTCAGTACAGGTGGAGCTTGAGCTTCAGGGGTCTCTCTTTCTCCAGTTGGTACAGTTGGGGACTATGGCTCCACTGAACACTCCTTCACGTGCAAGCAGAGCAGAGCCTCGGGTGATTGCTCCTCCTGGTAGAAGTGGACCCAAGGCTCAGTCGATTGCTTCTCAAGGTGCAGGTGTGGCCACAGCTCTGGTGACTGTTCCTCTAGGTGTAGGTAGGGCTGAGGTTCCAGTGGTCGCTGTAGCAGTGGGGTATCTCAAACCGAGAAATAGCAGTGGATGCTGGCTTGGACACAGGTGCTCTTTCACAGAGGAACTTCTTTCAAAAGCTTCTGGGGGCTATAGCTGTCATTACTCCTGGCAGTCACTCCCTGCTCCCAGTCCAGGGGCTCAGTTCTCCCTCTGACGCTGCTCCTGGGTGGTGGCTAGGGCTCCCTCTGAGGCTGCTGGCAATTTTGTTTTTAGTGGGTAATGTGCATAGATAATCATGCTTGGCTTTTTTTTTTTCCAAAACAAAAACCAAATTTATTCAGCAGACATTTTATTTTAAATCCTATAAATCAGGACCACCACAATTTCAGACACTCCGTTGTGAAGTGTATGTCAATAGCTACATCTGGAGGATGAACAAGCATTGAATCTTTTTTTAAAAAAATGGTTTAGCTACTTAAAGTTTGGAAGTGGCACCTCAAAGGGCACCCTCAAGTTTCACAAGGGGAAAAGCCTGCGATTTCTCCTCCTGGAGTCACATTTTAAAAACGGTTTCAGTCATTCACAAAGAACTAGCAGGTGAGGAAGCAGGAGAGAGCCCCTGGGATTCAGCAAAGGATTCAAAACAGGACAGGAAAAGTGTGTCCGAGGCTTTCATCCAACCCCCCACGCAGCACAAATAACGAAGGTTGCAGAGGACAGGGGGTTGTTCATGGCCATTTCTGCCGAGAGTGGTGTAGCAGGAGTAGTTCTGGAAAGCCTTCACGGCCCTGTGGCTTGCGTGTCCTCGGGAGACTCCAAGCGGTGGCAAAGCAGACAGTTCTGCACTTGGATCAAGAAAAAGACTTAAAAAAAAAAAAAAAAAAAAAAAAAAAGGCACCGCGGTTAGCTCTCCCAAGAAGCCCACAACACCCCATTCACAACCAACCCGACCTCGAGTCAAAGTTGGCAAGGTCAAGTCATTTACAAGTACACATTTAAATTCAGCTGTCCCCACCTCTGAGAATTGACCAACCGGGTCTCATCATCCCCTTCGCTATAAGAGAAAGCAGGTGACCCAACTGCCAAGCCTTAACATTCTTCACCCGGAACCTCTCCAATCTGCAACTGCAGCACCACATTCAAGAAATAACGACACCGTGCATTCCTACTATTCGTTGTCAGGTATTGTTAGAGAGCCCTCCAGATTCCCGCGCCTGCGAGCACGATGTCCCCAGGACTGTCAGGTCCAAGTCCATCAAGTAGCTGCCACAGCTCCCCCGGTATATCCAGCTCCTCGGCTGCTCAGTCGAGTCCGTATTCTCTAACGGGCTGCAGCCCGTGGGGTGGACGGGGCTTCAGCTCCTCTGCCTCCTCCGGGACCCGGGTTTGAGCCGGGCACCCGAGGGCTGCAGGGTCACTGAGTCCGGCCCGCTTCGGCCACCCACGGACCCCGGGGCACCACCTCCTCGATGAGGGTTGCGGAGAGCACGAGCCGCGGCAGGAGCCGGGCGGGCGGGTCGTCCAGGGCGCGCGCGCTGCACCTGGGGCCCACCCCCGCCCCGCCCCTCCCGGCCCCGCCCACCCCTGCACCAGCAGCGCAGCCACGACCCGCGGGGGGCCCCGGGGCAGCACTCGGCCAGGCCAGGCCGTCGTGCGCCGCGTCCAGCTGCTGCGTCTCGCTGATCTGGGCCATGAGCCGGTCCACGTCGACGGAGCCGCCCAGAGCCACCGACTGCGGCTGCAGGAGGAAGCTGTCGTCGCCGTCCTCCCCCTCCGGCACGGCATGGCGCCCGGGCCCCCCGCGGCTGTGCGGGCTTCGCTGGCCACTCAGCTGCCCGCGGGCTCGGCGGGCCGCGGCTGGGGCGAGAGCAGAGCGGAAGCCGGAGGCCACTGGCACTGCGCCTTCCAGACGCGGGAGCCCCATGCTTGGCTTGCTTATTTTGAGACTTGGCTCAAATATATCTATCTGTCCTGGTTATTTAAAAAAAAAAAAAAACTCATTTACTGTATACACAGTGTTCTGACTGCATGCATGCTTGTACGCCAGAGAAGGGCACCTGATCTCATTATAGATTATGTATTATTATAGTTGTGAGCCACCATGTGGTTGCTGGGAATTGAACTCCGGACCTATGGAAGAAAAGCCAATGCTCTTAACCTCTGAGCCATTTCTCCAGCTCCTGCCCTGGTTAGTTTTATGTCAACTCGAAACAAGCTAGAGTCATCGGAGAGGGAGTGGGAAACCTCAATTGAAACCATGTCTTTATGAAATGGAGCCATAGGCAGGCCTGTGGGCATTTTCTTAACTAGTAATTGGTGGGGACAGCTCAGTTCATAACTAGTGTTTCCATCCTGGGCTGGTGGTCCTGGGTGCTGTAAGAAAGCAGGCTGAGCATGCCAGGGGAAAGCAAGGCAGCAAGCAGCATCCTCCATGGCCTATGTATCAGCTCCTACCTACAGGTCCCTGTCCAGCTTGAATTCCTTTCCTGGCTTCTTTCATAAGCCAAATAAACCCTTTCCCCAAAATTGCTTTTTTTGTCATGGTGTTTCATCAAAGCAATAGGAATAGCCCAGGCTAGCTGTGAACTCTGATGCTGAGATTCTCAGTGTGTGGTTAATCTCACCAATCATATGGGGTTCCATCAATCCAGGAACAAACCTCAGGGCATGTCCATGAGGGACGCCTAGGTTTAGGTTACTCTGAGCCTCCAGCTGCCATGCTTGCCCTTCTATCATAGATGATGACTCGAATCATGAGCCTAAACAAACTCTTCCTTAAGTTGCATTTGTTAGGCATTTTGCCAACCCAATGAAAAGTGGTTAACAGTTGTATGTCATATGCCAGACTTCTCTACCTACCACCTTTGTGTAGAGGGTGGAGCTGCCAAGAGGTGAGGATGCAGGGTAGATCAGGAGAGTTGTGGTAGGGGTGGAGCAGCAGAGAGGTTTAAAAGACATATTCCGAAGCACCGCCTAGTGGCTCACAAACAACTGTAGCTCCAGCTTGAGGGAATTCAGGGACACACACACACACACACACACACACACACACACACTGATAGCAGACACACCAGCAGCTAGTGGGTACAGGTCAGAGCCAGCAGCATTCCAGCCTGAGCATCTGGAGCAGAGGCTCTGGACTCTGAGGGGTGAATGACTTTTCACAGGAGTTACATTTCAGATATTCTGCATATGATACTTCTGATTAAAAAACAACAGCAAAATTAGTTACGAAATAGCAACAAAATGAATTTTATGGCTGGGGTCACCACATGAACTGTATTAAGGGGTCACAGCATTCAGAGGGTTGAGAATCACATTGCTTTAGAGCCAACAGCCTCCAAAATCAGCAAGGCCCAGCTCTGGGGGCTGGGACTTGAGCTGTGAGCTTCTGGACAGGCCAGTCTCCCATGCATCAGGTAGTCAGGACCCTCATGGGAAACTGGAGTGGAGTGGACTCCCCCCCCTTTTTTTATTATTAATTCAAGTTAGGGAACAGGCTTGTTTCACATGTAAGTCCCCTCTCCCTCTCCCTCTCCTCCATCCCTCCTCCCCCACCTCCAACCTACCCCCCACCCCATCCACCCACCACTCCCCAGGCAGGGTAGGACCCCCAACAGGGGCTCTGCAAAGTCCACCAAATCTTTCTGTGCTGGGTCTAGGCCCCTCCTCATGTGTCCAGAGACACAGCGCATCCCTTCACGTGGGATGGGCTCTCAAAGTCCCCACACACACACACACCAGACACCAGGGATGGAGTGGACTTTTTATGGCACAGAGCAAACTAGTTCTCAACTCCAGATCCTCTTGCCTTCAGTTCCTGAGTGTGGGACTAGGTGTGCCACCAGGAGCAGCCTGAAGGGAAATGTGTGTGTGTGCATGCACACGGGCTGGAGGAAAATGTCAAACGTCCTGCTCTATTACTTTGTTTTATTCCCTTGAGACAGAACCACACCAGCTTTTACAAGAGTGCTGGCATTTGAACTCAGATTCTCAGTGTTCTGAGCTGTCTGTCTCCCAAGCCCCTAATGGGAATTTTTTTTTTTTTTCCTTTTGGTTTTTCGAGAGACAGGGTTTCTCCGTGGCTTTGGAGGCTGTCCCGTCTAGCTCTTGTAGACCAGGCTGGTCTCGAACTCACAGAGGTCCGCCTGCCTCTGCCTCCTGAGTGCTGGGATTAAAGGCGTGCGCCACCAACGCCCAGCAGGGAATTTCATACATTTTAATACACTTGCTTTTTAAAAGAATTTTATGTATGTTAAGTATATGGGTGCACCATCTGTGTGGCTGGTCTACGAGGCCAGAAGAGGGTGCCCAATCCCTTGGATCTAATTGAAGATGTTTGTGAGGTCCTTGTTGATGCTGGGAACCAAAGCAAGAGCTCCTTATGGCAGAGTGTCTCCAGGCCCTGGAGCACCTGTTTTGCCTGAGACCCACCACTTGAAGGTAGGTGGGTATCTCTCACCTGATCAATAGTTCCCAGTTCCAGGCTATGGATGCTCAGCCTGGACTGGCCTCTGCAGGTGCCAGTCTAAGGGCCCCAGCCTCTTGATGGAATGAGGTCTGGATGACCCTTTCTTTCTCTAGCCAAAACATCCTGCTTCAGCTCCTGGGTACAGACTGTAAATGGCAGCTCTTGCTTCATTCCCACCTTGGGGAAGGAGAACTCAGGCAGTACTGGCTGGTGGCTCAGGCAGGCCCTTCTTCAGACAGGACCCCACCTACTCAGCAAGGTCACACCAACACGTCTCAAGCACTTTTATTTTGCACCTCCTGTGGAGCTTCCTTGGGCCTGACATACACATATAAAATAACAGTTTGGTCCTCCATTAAGGCTGTTATGACTTAAAAGTTATGTAAACCACGAACGGAGAAACAGTTACTAAGTACAAAAGGCCACTGCTGTGCAGATTGGGGCTCCAGCCTCCACACCACACAGAGCCAGTGCCCGCCTCATCCTTCTGGGCGCTTTTCATTCTGGATCCTTCTCAGAGAGCGGAAAGCCAGCTCCGCAGCTGGGGCACCCAGATCTAGGGTTCTAGGACATGCAGACTGTCTGTCATGGTTGTCAGCCATTGGCCTGGCTGGAGTTGGGGGGCAGGCAGTAGGTAGGGGGGTCCGAGTACCTGCGTTTGGCCCCAGGAAGTCTGACATCGTGGTCCAGGGATTCCAGGGTGCCCTGTGACATCAATTCAGCCCCGGGGGCGATGTATACAGAATGTACCTGGTCCTGTCGGCGGGCGGGCGGCTCTCGGCGCCTCACGGGAACAGTGGCCTCCCGGAGAGCAGGTGCCCAGCTGGTCAGGTGCAAGGACAGGCCCGGGGGGAGCTTGATGTTGGCCATGGGCATGATGGGGGTCCTCCGGGTGGTCTTCACTCTGACCGTGACGAAGGATGTCGGCCTTCGGCGTGGAGGGGCGGCGGCCGCGGGGAGGGGGTTCAGGGTGGGCACACTGGGGCAGGGGAGAGCAGGTACGGGGGGCCCTTGGAGAGACAGACTCGGGGTTACTGCAGCGGGGGCGTGGGTGGACTCCCACCCTGGGCCTGCCACAGCTGGGAGGGTTGTAGAATGCCACTTTCACACTGACCTTCCACAGCCCCCCGGACGCCCCTCTCCTCCAAGAGGCTCTCAGTGCTGGCCGACGTCTCTGAGTCCAGGTTCTCCTCGTCAGAGCCCCGAGGGTCCAGTTCTGGCAGCCGGTATGCGATGTCCTCCCTGAGGGTGGGGTGGGGGCACCATGTCCAAGGCCATTCCCGCCAAGAGAAGACCCCCAAGAAGTGGTCCTGCTCCTCCCTCATGCCAAGCACAGCGGTCAATGATGCCCTTAGCATCTGCCCCCCAACCCCTCAGTTTGGCCTGAGGCTGCCAGCCTGGACTAAGTGAGTGTCAGCGGAACAGGCACAGGACACTTGCTTTTCTTCCTTGATGGACTGGATCCGTTCCATGAGCATCTCCTTCTCTCTGTCCTCGTCGCCGCCTGCAGCCTCCTCAGGGAGCGCCTCCAGCTCCTCTAAGCTGCTGTCCTGTGCCACTGGGGTCCTGGGGATTTTGGCCTGAAACATGTTAAGAGGCAGATCTGATCCAGCCCTGGAGGGTAGAGCTCAGGGTGTGAGCAGAGCTTAGTGTTTCCTTGAAGTTGGGGGGCAGCAGTACTAGGTTAGTTGTGAGGTAGACCCACTCCAGGGCTCTGTGCCTAGAGTTACGCAGGAATCTAGTGGGGACCAGGGACCAGTGCACTTCCAGGAGGTTAGGACATGCTCTATGCTATCGCCAAGACTACCCAGCGTGCACCTAGAGACATGCAGCCCGGCCCACACCATGCGTACATACCCGGACCCCCTCATAGGGAGACGAAAACCCCAGTTTGAGAGGCCATGGCTGGGGAAGAGATAACACAGGTGAACAAGTGTGCTAAGCCTGCCACACAGGCACTGGTGGGATGGGACCAGCAGCTGGCAGCAGGGTGAAGCCCCCAGGCTCCCATGGAGCTGAGGACCTGGCCCTCTCCCAGCACCAGGGTGGGCGCTTCCATGACATGATTGCTGCACATTGTGTTCAGGCGAGAAAGAGACCAGGCCAGGTTCATGTCTGGGCAACTGAGGGACAACCTATGTCTGATTAAGTGGAGGTAGCCATTTGGTGAAGGTAAGACTTTGCCATACTAGCCTATGAGGCCATGACCTATGGCTTTTTTTTTTTTTTTTTTTTTTTTTTTTTGGTTTTTCGAGACAGAGTTTCACTGTGTAGCCCTGGCTCTGTAGACCAGGCTGGCTTTGAACTCAGAGATCTGCCTGCCTCTGCCTCCCGAGTGCTGGGATTAAAGCCGTGTGCCACCCCCCCCCCAACCCTATGACCTACAGCTTAAACCCCGCCCCAGCCACACTAGCCCAGTCCCCAGGCCAGCACTCACAGCATTTTGCCGCAACAGGGAGAGCCTGCGGAATGCAATGCTCTCAGCTGCCTCCAGCTGGTTGATCTCCTCCATCTTCATCTTGTACTTCCTCATCTGTTCTTTGATGAGCATCTCCACACACCTGTGCAGGCACACTGTCAGTTCCTGTCCAGTGGCTGGGGAAAGCAGTTCCAGAGAGCCAGCAGGGCCAAGACCCTAGGACACCTTGTCACCTCAGGAGGCTTACTTTGCCTCTCTGAACTTGAGATTCCTGTCACTGCTCTCTGACAGCACCCAGGGCAGGGGGCAAAAAGTTGGTGCAGGTTGGCAAGAACAGAACCCCAGTCACCAGTATGGTTGAACTACTTTTGTGACAGAAAAGGACAGGGTTCAGAAAGGCCAGCAGCCTGCCCAGAGTCAGCGTGCACCTGTCTAACAGCTACAAGGCTCACTCAGTGGTCAGCAACAGGGGGACTCAGCTCAAACCCACACCCGTGAGAAGGCTAGTCCCCAGGCTAAAGACCACAGTCAGACTCCCTGCTATGACCAGACAGCACAGGAAGGCAGCCTGTCTGTCCAGCCACCCTCTCCCCCCCCCAGTGGTTTTTGGCTCCTTTCTCACCCACAACACTTTGTTGGAAGCCAGGAGCATGGCTGAGGAACACAGAGGGCTCTTCCTCAGCTATACCTTAAGAAACCTGCCAAGAGTAACAGGGCAAAAAAAGTCCTCTCCTGCAGGTCTTTATTTTTCACTGGGGTGGGGGGGTAGGGCTAGGAGATGGAACCGAGGTCCTCATGCATGCCAAGCAAGAGCTCTACCAGAGCCACAATGCAGCCCTTCAGAGTCCTGAAGAAAATGATGGAAAACTGCCTGTTCACCCAGAGGTGGACACACTGCTCCATGGCCGCCTTTCCCCTTCAGGGTTAGGGACCTCACTGCTTGAATGCTTCTCAAGGGACCAAGTGAGATCTCCCTGAACAGGGAGATCTGTGGTTGTGCTCTCCTCCTGTGGAACCCAGTTCCACTCACTTCAAACCTACCTTTTGTTAAACATTAGGTTTTAGTTGAAACCATGTGCTTATGGCAGTACACACTGAGCAGGGAGGCCCTGGCAAGCCTGAGTGTGTTCACTGGGGACACATGGAACCCTTCTTAGCATCACAGAAAAGGAAAAGATATGTGTGCGTGTGTGTGGCAGGAGGGGAGGGAAGGCTGCTGAAGAAACCTAAGGGGTCACTGGAAAGATAGCTCAGAAGGCAATAGTGTTTGCTGCAAAGCCAAAAGACCCAGTTTTTTTAACCCTCAGACCTACATGGAAGAGAAGAACCAACTCCTGAATGAGGCATAGTATGTGTGCCCTCCCCCCAAAAATAATTAAAAGAGAAACTTTGTGTCTTGGCTGGGAATTCTGTCTGACAGTCCCTGGGAAGCTGGTCTGCGCTTACTCTCCAAGCAACCATGATGGAGGCTATGCAGGTTTTGAATGAGCTCTCTTTCATGTTGGATTCTGGAGACAGAGTCATGCTGTAGCTGGCCTGGAACTCCAGAGTCTCCTGTCTCAGCCTCCCCACTGGAGGATGATGGACATCCCAGCCGCCTGGGCGGTGCTGGGTCTGAGCACTCACGTGGTAATCTTCAGTACATCCTTCATGCTGGTCAGGGGGTCTGAGTTGTCAGGGCAGCGTAGCAGGCAGGGTGCGAAGATGATGGCCAGAGCTCCTGGTGACATGCGGTTCACATCCTCAAGTAGGGCTACCCTGTAGGGCCAACAGTTAGGGGATACCCCTCTTGCACCCTTCCCTGACCCCAACACCAGGTTCATGTCTTGGGATTAGTGGCCAGGACATGCAGTGGGGTCACAGAGCACAACAGTCTTGGCTCCTGGGGGGGGGGGCACTTGCTTGACAAGGTGGAAGATGAGCCTCTCCAGAGAGGTGTGGTTGGCCTCAGGCAGGTGGTCCAGGACTGCATAGATGGCAACTAGCTGTTCCTGCTTCTCCGGAAGCTCTAGGGAGGCCAGGGTCATATCAGTCCTGGGTGGCACCAACCATGACCAGTCCTCCTTCCCCATGCATTTGGGGTACACCAAGGCCCTCTATGTGGGGCCTAGGTCCAGAGGGAAACAACCAACACAAACTGTGGGCCCCAGCGGGAGCAGGACATGCTCTGTGGCTTACCAACAGCCCTGAGGAAGTCTCCATACTGGGCAAAGGTCATGAGGGGCTCGGGCAGCTCCCGTAGCCACTGCTTCAGGACCCCGGTGATAGCATGGATGGGGAAGTCTTCCAGCTTGACTGCAGCAGGATCTGCAGGACAGGGACAGGAGAGCAGTGTAGGGGTGCTGACCCGAGGGCCCTGTTAGGGTGCGTGCTCCCAGGGTCCTACCTGTCTGCAGTGCCTGCCGTAGTTCCCGTGTCCGGTTGGCAGCACCTGATTTGCGGTAGAGGCCCTCGGTATACAAGCCGTGCATCTCTACATGTTCTAGAAGCTTCTCCAGCACGATGGGCACAGAAGCCTTGTCACTGGTTAGACTGTCCACACACACACCAAAGTGGCCTGGCTCGGCACCCGGATCACTCTACAGTCGGGGTGGAGAGTCAGGCCTGGGGGCCATTGTCCCCAAGCCCCCTCCACCCCTCCCTGCCCACTCTTTTCTTGAAGGGATGCTGGGGGTGATCCTGGGAGGGGTGCTGGAGGGTACTGGGCTTCTGGGCTCCCTCCATGTAGCACCCATAGACTGGATGGCCCTTCTTGGGGAAAAGGTGCCCTAGTCCCACAGTCCCGACAAGACTGGGCTTTATTTCTTGTTGTACCACAAACTTGGAACCCCAACACCTTCATGCACAGTTGAGGGCCTCCCTCTGCCAAGTCCAGGACTCTTCAGCAGGGGTCAGGAGCCTGGCTGGGAGTCTCAGTACTGAGAACAGACATGTATCCTACAGGGGAACCTGAGGCCACAGACCTCCTGCCTCCTCCCTGGCTTAATGTTCTAGAAAGTGCCAGGTTTGGCTTGCTCACCTTCCTCCTTCCTGTGTAGGAGCAGTAGCTCTGAATCTTGTGCACACATTTTTTGTGGCAGGTCATCTTGCACACTAAGGGGCCAGAGCAGAGAGGTTACAGAGGACTCCAGGTTCCTGAGAACACCCACTCACTTTCTGGGGACTTTGACTTTGACTGCATTCTAAACCACACAGGTCTACCCTGATCTCATCAGAAGATGGGTGGGTGGTAACTGGTGGTCAGAAGCAGGGCCCTAGGCCTTGGTCATACAGGAAGTACCCTTGGGACTTCTGACAATGGCCGAATAATATTCTTTCTTCAACCACGCCAATCCCTAGACTGTGATGTCAGCTAAAATCTAGGGGGTCGGATCAGCACTGTCAAGGTGCAGATGCCTCTGTGTGTGTGTGTGTGTGTGTGTGTGTGTGTGTGTGTGTGTGTTGGAGGTGGGGTCTCCAAGTCCTGAGTGTGTGTGTGTGTGTGTGTGTGTGTGTGTGTGTGTGTGTGTGTGTGTGTGTTGGAGGTGGGGTCTCCAAGTCCTGAGCCCAGAGGTGCTAATGAGACCCAGGACACCAAGTCAGGAGGTCAGCTAGGCCCTGCCTTGGCCACCCTCTGACTGCACAACCAGTCAGCTCTGGGTTACATTGTGCACTGACATGCCTTAGAGGAACAAATGGGGTCTGTCAAGTGCTGGAGAGGGATGATGGGTGAAATTATGTACCAAGGTACAGAGGAAGGGCCCCATGACTGTCACGTTACCCGCCTCTGTGTGCGTGTGTGAGCATGTGCATGTGTTGAGAGGAGACCTGTGAAGAGTGGGCAAGGGGACAAGGAAGGTGGCAGAGGTTGGGCACTCATGTGGCCAGGACAGGGTGGGGCTCACCACTGCACAGCAGAGCCTTGTCCATGAGCCAGATGTAGGAGAGACACTGCTCACATGACTGTGGAATGTTCACCTGGTAGCTGGCAAACACATGTCCATTGTGCTCCTGGACCTGGGGTGGGAAGGGGTGGAAGGGTCAGGCTAAGCGGGTGCCCTTGCTGCTGCTGTCTCAGCAGGGGCCCTTGCCATGGCTCTGAGCGCTAGGTCAGGGCTGCACAAAATGAACATATCGGCCTGAACAGACATGAGTGGACTAGCATACACACGGCTACTCATAGCATGCCCCCCACAGGACCACTCACTACACTACACACACACACACACACACACACACACACACACACACACAGACGCAGGCATGTACGCACAACTACTGTCATCACTCTCACACACATGACTACTCACAGCACGCTCCTGTTTCCGCTTCTTCTTCTGGGCTTTGCTCTGCTGAGACAGAGAGATGAAGCCGTGTGGGGATGACTGTTCAGTCAGCCTGACTGTCCCCTAGGAACATCCCTGTCCTCAGAAAAGAGGTGAGGAGGAAGCTTGGGAACACCATGGTCCTCCACACCTGGTTGCAGCTTAAGGCACCCTAACACCCACAGCCTGCCCAACATAGCAGCATCCAGGTCACGGCTGACCAGGGAGATGATGGTGCCACAGCTGGTGAGGTTGCGAGGATGAGGATGTGCCGGGGTGGTGGGCAACGCCGGGGAGAAATGTGTGTGTGAATAAATGTAAGGAGCGGAGCCAGGAAGATATGGGGGAGACACAGCCAGCTGTTGCACAGGGAGGACCCAGGACAGGATGGGGACTGTGAGGGTGGAGCCACCTACCTTAGCTGGCTCAAAGTCGGTCTTGGTGTAGCTGCGGGTGAACTCATCCAGCAGTGACTGGAAGACGTTGAGGACCAGGTTGGTGTCCTTCTCCCCACGCTCAGCAGCTAGGTTGTTGACAACAATCTGGTAGTTCTCCATGAGGTCCTTGTAGCCTACATGGATCTTTCCGTTCTGTAGGAACATGACAAGGTGTCCCCATGACCCAGCAAAGGGATGTGTAGTAGGGCTGGGGAAGGTGTGGGCAGATGGGGTGGGTCCACGCACAGGCACAGAGTACATGGTCTTAATGTTGCTCCTAAACCGCTCGGTGGCCTCGATGAACAAGCTCTCAATGGGTGTCTTCTGTGAGCGAAGGTCGTTCACCTGCAAGGAGAGGATGGTCAGGGTTGCTCGCACTTAATCAGTGCCAGCCATGAGACCCAAGGCATCTAGAAGCCTCTAAACAGAACACCGACTGGACAGGTGGCCAAGAAGACCTGGCCCCCAGGTCATCAACACAGGAGTGGGCAAGCCTGGGGCTCCTGTCCTACACAGCCTAAAGGGCATCATGCATGACCGCCACAGGCCTGGTTCTGTGGGGGTTCCCAATGCTTGGATGGAACCAAGGGCCTCAGGCAGGTGAGGCAAGCACTGTCCTACTCAGCCAAACTCTAATTCTTCAGAGAATATTTTTTTGGAATAGTTTGGCTTGGAACTTGCAATCCTCTTGCTTCAGCTTCCCAAGGCCAGTGGCAACTTCGGCTATAGACTCCAGGCAGGAAGCAACAGAGGCCTGCACACCCTATCAGCATTCCGTAGCCCTCCGCCTAAAGCCCTCGGGACAGAACAAGAGTGGAGCATGGCTTCCCCACACATCCCAGGACAGGACTCACTAACGGTTACAACATATATATTGACTGTACGTGAGAAGAATACAATGGACACATGTTACTCTAGAACATATGATGGGTTATGCAGAGAACGGCAGACTTTAGATGCAGAATTTACAACTTCCTTTACAAAACAAAGCAAAACAAGACAAACAAACAAAAACACTTTAGGGGCTAGGGAGATGGCTCAGGGTTTAAAAACACTGGCTGTTCTTCCAGAGGACCTGGGTTCCCTTCCCAGCACCCACATGGCAGCAGTTCACAGCCACCTGTAAACTTCAGCTCCAAGGAATTTGATGCCCTCATCTGGCCTCTGTGGGCACTGCATGCATGTGGTGCACATACACACATGCAGGCAAGATATCCATACACTTTTTAATTTAAAGAAGTTTGTGTGTGTACACATATACATGCCACAGCATGTATGGAGGCCAGAGGATAAGCTGTGGAAATTGGTTCTGTCTTCCAATGTTCAAGTTGGCATCAAACTCAGGCCATCAGGGTTGGCAGCAAGCACCTTCACACGTAGCAGTCACGTAGTAGGTCCTACTCCGCTTTCTTTATGTAGATCTGGTCATGTGCCCAGCGGCGTCTTGAGCTCAGTTCTCCTTAAGTGCTGCAGAGAGGTGCCTCCTATGCTCAGCACCCCTGGAATCTTTTGTATTGTTTAGTCCCAGTGCTGGGGCGGAGCCCAGGCCTCTGGTCTAGTCTGGGGATAGCTAACAACAGGCACCCTGGAGGCAGCTCACCTTATTGAGCAGGAACTCATCGAGAAATTTGAGCTCATTGGCGTTGGTGATCTTTCGGAACACTGACTCACGCCACTTCTCTGACACTGTGATCTGGCCGACCTTGCGGTTTCGGTTCTTTTTCCCTTTCAGGGGCTTTTCGCCTGCGGCATGGCGGTGCTGCTGGCTAGAAAGTGCTGCAGGGATGTGAGACAGCCATAGGCAAGGTCAGAAATGGGCACCCAGGTGCACACCTAGATCCACACCATGATCCCCAGGCCAAGCCCAAGCCCAGGGCTCAGACTGGGACCTTACAGCCGTGGGCATGGCCAGGCAGCTGACCCTGGAAGTCATGGGAAACCAACCTTCGAGACTCTTCTTGGTGGGGGCTTCCTGTGCCACCTGCCCTCCGCTGCCCTCTGCCTCCTCCACGCTGCCCTCCAGGCTGGGCTTCTTATCCTTGACTTTGTGTAGGAACAGTCGCTTAAAGGCTGATCTGCAGGAGACAAGTATTTGTTTAATTTTAAGTTTTTATTAATGGGTATGCCTGTGTCTGTGGGTGTCTGCCATGTGGGTGCAGTACCTTTGGGAGCCAAAGGAGGGTGTAGGATCCCTTTGGGTGGTGGGTCACCAGACATGGGTGCTGGGAACCCAATTTGTGTCCTCTGGAAGCGGGACAGATGCTCTTAGTCACTAAGCCATCTCTCTTGTGCCATATTTTTCCCCCAAGACAGGGTTTCTCTGTGTAACTGCCCTGGCCTTCCTGGTAGTCTCTTTGTAGACCAGGCTGGCATTGAACTCACAGAGATAAACCTGCCTCTGCCTCCTGAGTGCTGGGATTAAAGGTGTGTGCCACCACTGCCTGGCTAGTCCTATTGTCCTATTTTCTTTTCTCTCCCTCTCTCCCTCCATCACTCTCTTCCCTCCCTCTCTCTTTCTTTCAAGACAGGTCTTAATGTGTAGGCTAGGCTGGCCTGGAATGCAGAGACCCCTCCCAGGTACCAGGCATGTCACCATGCCCAGCTGTTTTGCTTTTGCGGCAGGGTCTCTAGGCAGTCCAGGTGACCTTTGTGTGTGTGTGTGTTGCCATGCCTCTGCTTTGCATGGTATTGTGTTTTTTTTTGTTTTTTTGTTTTGTTTTTGTGGTTTCTCCGTAGGTTTGGAGACTGTCCTGGAACTGTCTTTGAAGACCAAGCTGGCCTCGAACTTGAGTAGATCTGCCTGCCTTTGCCCCTCAAGAGCTGGGACTAAAAGTGTGCACCACCATGCTTGGCTCTGCACAAGAAGCCATGCTCTCATTTCAGGTTTAAAACAAAAATGGAGGCCAGGCCTGAGGCATAAGCTTGGAACTCCTGGTCTGAAAGTCATTCCTGGCTCTAGGTTCGAAGACAGCCTGGGCTGCATAACCTCCTGTGTAAAGGGAACGGGAGAAGGACAGGGTGGAACAGGCTGTGGCGGCTCACATCTATAATCTAGTATTTGTGAGGCTGAGGCAGGAGGATTGCCACACATTTGAGGAATGCTTGGATTACAGAGAAAGACTTGGTCTCAAAATACCCCAAACTGGTAGGTTCTTCTGTTACCATGTGCCCACTGCTTACTTTACAGTGACTGAATTTCTTTCTCAAAAACACAAACAGGGAAAAAAAAATTAACTGGAAACTCAACAGGGCCACCTCACAAAGATAATGGTTCATTGGGACGGGGATGTAGGCAGACAGCTGAGAAGATGCTGCCCCTGGCTTCATATAAAGAACATGATGAGGGGCTGGTGGGAGGGCTCACTGGGTAAAAGCACTTTCCACCAAGCTGACAACCTGAGCTCAGTCTGGGACTCCTGTGGTAGAAGGAGAGAACCTACTCTAGCAAGTTGTCCTCTGACCTCCACACACACACCATGGAACATACATGCATGTATGTGCACACACACACATAATATAAGTAAAATAATGAAATAAAAGTTCTTGCTTTCTGAAGGCTTTCATGGGCACAGCATAAGCAAGCCAGTGAAATGATGACAAATTATTAACAGTGGCTGCTGTGCACTATAGGGGAAAATGACTGTCCACCAAAAAGCTATCTTGGGTTGTTAACTCAGACTCTGACTGGGATCTTGTGTAGGAAAACTCTTGTGACCAACTGAAGGAATACAGGATGAGAAAGGAATTAACCAAGTCAACACAAATCCAGTGGTAAATAACCTTACAAGACAAAACAAAAGGGCCTGGGAGCTTGGCTCAGGGGTGGAGCCCCAGCCTGGAATTCCCTAGGCTGGGAATGTGGCTTAGGGGTGGAAGCCTTGCCTAGTTTGTATGCAGCCCGGGGCACTGTAACCAACCAAAAGCAATTTAAGAGCAGCCATTGGGTTGGAGGCAGGATCAGTTACTGTGAACAAGGCAAGGGTGTCCCAAGATCCAGGCCAGGAGGAGGCTCTCTGGGGCCTCAGGACAGAGCACAACCCCACTGATCTGATTTTGGACTTCCTGTGAGATCAACTCTTGCTGGTTATAGCCCCTGGATTCTGCCCTTCACTTGGCAGCAGGGGCCTCTGCGTGCCTAGCCCCTCCGCATGCCTGTTTTGTGTTTTTCTGTTACTTGCTATGGTTAGGGTGGAAGTGTTCTTGCCCTGCAAACTCTTCTGTGAAAGAACATTCTCGAGCAGTCTGGCAAGGCTGTCTGGGTACAACACTTTCATATAGTTGTCAAGGTCTAGGGGCCAGCACTATCCCAGAGATGGAGGAGAGGCAGGAGGAACTTTAAATTTTTGTGTTTTGGTTTTTGAGATAGTATTCACAATCCAGGAGTTTCAAACTTCAAACAGTGGCCATTCGCATGCCTCAGCCTCCTCAGGGCTGGGAACACAGCTGTGTCCAACTAAGTCTAGTCAGAATTTGGTTTTGACTTCATTGGGGGAAAAAATGGTGGGCTCAGCATGGTGATGGCGTACACCTTTAATCTCAGCACTCAGGAGGCAGAGGCAGGTGGATCTCTGTGAGTTCGAGACCAGTCTGGTCTACAGAGTGAGTTCCAGAACAGCCAGGGCCACATAAACCCTGTCTTTAGAAAAATCCATAAACAAACCAATAAATAACCGGAGGTGATTGGGGAGACGGCTTGATGGTAAAAGCTTGCTGTGCAAGCTTGAGGACCCTCGTGTGGATCAGTCACACCCAGGTAAAGCTGAGCTCAGGAGCACACACAGGTAATCCCACTGCTGGGGGAGGGTAGATCCCTGGAGTTTGCTAGCCAGCCAGCCTAGATGAATCAATGACCTCCAGGTTCAGTGAGAGATCCTGCTTAAAAAATTAAGACGCAGAGTGTGGTGCCTGAACAAGAATGAAGCTCTACAGGCTCATATATTTGAGTGCTTAGTCACCAGGGAATGGAACTGTTCAGGAAGGATTAGGAGGGTGACCTTATTGGAGGTGTGTCAGTGGGGTTGGGGTCAGGCCCAGCCAGGTCCAATGTCTCTTTGCTGCTGACTGTGGATCTGTTTTTTTGTTTGTTTGTTTGTTTGTTTGTTTTTCAAGACAGGGTTTCTCTGTATTGCTTTGGAACCTGTCTTGGCACTCACTCTGTAGACCAAGCTGGACTCCGAACTCATGGAGATCCACCTGCCTCTGCCTCCCCAGTGCTGGGACTAAAGGCGTGCGCCACCACCACCTGGCTGACTGTGGATCTGGATGTAGCTCTTAGCTACTGCTCTAGCACCATTCTTGCTGTCATGGAGATCACAGACTAACCCTTTGAAATCATAAGCCAAATTAAATGTTTTCTTTTATAAGAGTTGCCTTGGTCATATTGTTTCCTCACAGCAAAAGAACATCGACTTAGACAGAGAGTAGTAGAGAAAGACACTGGTATCAGCCTGTCATCCATCTGTGGAATCAGGGCAGATGACCTGGCCTGGCTGTGGCTTCTTGAGACATCACCACAACCATGTGGTCCTTGAGGTGGTCCTAAGCTGGGCTAAGTGGGAAAGGTCAGTGGATAGGTGTTCAGTAAAGCTGTTTGGAATTGTGGCTCATCAATGCAACCAGCTTAGGGGAACTGTGGTAGGGTGAGCTCTGGACATCTCTAGTGGATAGGTACCTCAATCACTTACTTAGAGTCACCCTGGGAGCCTGGAGACAGGCCTGCATCAGGACCAGCAGATACATCTCCCGACTTCTTCTTGTGGATGGCTGGCTTCTTGGTGCTTGGATCCCCATCCATTTCAGATGAAGTCTTAAAGGGACAGACAGGTACAGGGAAAGGGCTGAGTGACAGAGCCACAGTCAGGGCCAAGCCTCCCCACCAACTCCACTATGAGTTTTCTATCTTTAAAGATTTTATTTCATATTTTGATTTTTGAGACAGGGTTTCTCTGTGTGGCCCTAGCTGTTCTGGAACTCACTCCATAGACCAGGTTGACCTCAAACTCAGAGATCTGCCTGCCTCCGCCTCCCAAGTGCTGGGATTAAAGGTGTGTGCCACTACTGCCTGGCAAGGTTTTTAAATTTTTGATTACGTGTGTATGTATGTATAGGCATGGACACATGTGTAGGTGCTCACAGAGGTCAGAGGTAGATCCCCAGAGATCGAGTTACCCCAGTGGCTACAAAGCTAACCCAGGGCCTGGGAGCACAAGTGTTCTTAACCACTGAGCAATCCCACCAGTCCCTTGTCTTACCTTTAGAGGAAGGCAGTCAGGCTGTTACATAACATGCCTCCTGCCCCGCCTCTCAAGTGTCAAGATGACAGGCATGTACTATCAAGCTTGATCAGCAGTGGGTGTGGGTACCAATGTACGTGTGTCATATATATGTGTGTCTATATGTCTGCCTGCTGCAGCTTTACTTGTACCTTGACTGGGGACAGCCTGGAGATGTCACTGGTGGAGGAGGAGATGCGCCTCTCCCTGTGAAACCACAGACCACAGTGTTACTGACAGGTACCATGCACAGTGTTCCAGTGCAATGGCTCTCACTTAGGTGGGGTTGCCCTCGCCCATCACAGCAAAAATTCACAGAGCAGACAGAAAGGAGAGCTATCTGCCATTCCTTCCATCTATCTCTGCTCCATCTATTGTCCTACCCACCCACCTATCCATCAATCACCCATCTATCCATCACCTAGGAACCTACCATCTCCCAATCAATCAGTTTTTCCATTTAGCCATCTTTCCAACACCTACCTACACACTAGTCACAGATAGAAACCCTCTTTCTATCTGATTCTTCATCTGTTACCTACTCACCAGTTAAGCCCATCTACCCATCTGCCCTCCACCCACCTACCACTGACCCCAGGCTACTGGCACATGATGGCATTCAACATCCTGATACAGGGTGTCCCCACAGTCAGCTCCTGGCCTGCCTCCAACTCCACACTCCTTTTTTTCAGCCCAGCATACAGCCCAGGGGCTATAGATGGGGTCTCCGAGATATCAGCTCACATACATGCAGGCAGAGGTGAAAATTTGTGAGCCCCAGTCAAGGGGAAACTGAAACCCAGTGATCAGGGAGGGAAGAGGACCCACAGGGTCTGGCTTCTACAGTCAGCCTTGTTACAGGCTGCCTGGCAGGTGCACTGTTTTTGCAGCCAGTACTGGGGATGGCCAGGGCCTAATGCATGTTTAGTGAGCTCCTCATCAAACCAAATGCTGACGTGCTCCTGCCCCTTGCTTTCCAGTCCACAGGGCACTTCCCTGCCTGGCAAGCATGGTCAACCCGGTACCCTCAGCCCTACATAGTGGGTAGGCTTACTCTATGGGAGGCAGGGCCAACCCGGCAGCCCGGTGCTTCTCACTCAGGTCCAGGGATTGGCTCAGCATGGCACCAGTACCACCAGCGGCCATCAGCTTCTTGCCTCGCCAGATCTCCACTGCTGTGGCCAGCCGCTCTGTGTCCGGGTGTTGGTACCGTTGGATCTGGGTGGAGCCACTGGGACTCTCGAGCTTGTCCTGAGCCTTAGGGCTATCCCCACCGTTATCCTTATCCTTGGGGGATTCAGGGGTGCTGCTGGGGACCCCTGGGGTGACCCTACTATCTAGGGCCAGGCTTGTGGGCCGATGCATGGGACTGGGGCTCCCGGGTGGGGCTCCCACAACCTGCGCCTGCTCTGTAGGAGAATGGGCTGTGGCCTCAGTCCATGCTCCAGAGGGCAGTCCATCTTCCCTATGTTCCCCTGTGTCCTCAGGAAAGCTCTCCCCTGTTTCCAGGCTGGCCCTTCTGGAAGGTTCTCTGGGGACACTGCTCTCCTCCCTGCAGGACTGGATGTGTTTGTTCTGCAGCTCGACATGCTCCAACCCTCGCTGTCTCCGTGACTCTCGCTTTTCCCGGCTGCTGGGGACTTTCTCTTGGCTTTCTGCTGGCACTGTTTTTTGGGCTGGGACCCCCTTTTCCAGGCTGGGTGCCTCCTTCTTAGGTGAGGATGTGCCAGCTGGGGGCCTGTGACTTATCCAGGTTTCAGCCTCCACACCCAGACTCTCGATGTCCCCAGTCTGCTCCACAGGCTGCTCAGACAGCTGCTCCCCTGTGGCCACAGGTCCCGGCCCACCCTCTGATGTCTCTGCTGCAGCTTCTCTTGCTTGCTCCTCTGCCTTCTGCTTCTCTGACATCATCTGGCTGAAGCTGGTGGGAAGGAAAGCGTGACACTATGAAGTGAATACTGTGTGACTTCCGAAGCTCAGAGGGCTCAAGTCCACTGGGTAGCAGTGGGCTCCCAACCAGCAGGGCCAGATGCTAGGGCTGGAAGCACCAAAGGGAGAAGTATTTTGAGCCCCTCCACCAACCTGAGTCACCTGTACTGGGTGGCAGGTAGAGGAAGCAGTCTTCTCCCTCTTGTGCTTACAATGGCCTATTTGTAGCCAGGCCCTACCTACCTCCCTGAACCCTGCTTGAGGTCCCCAGTTCTACTGGATAGGTGCTGGTGATCTTGAGCAGTTCTTCAGGGAATGAATGACCTCTGGGTTTTCAGATTTCTCCAGGCTGGGAATCCCTATTCTACTCACCTCCTGCGCTGCAGGTGGCCACGACAGAGACTCTGTAGGCGGATGATACTATGTCTCTGTCGGTGGTAGGCCTGACGCTGCAGGTAGCCTCTCCAGGCAGCCTGCAGGTACACAGCAGCCTGTGTCCTCTCCAGTGTACGGCGCACTCGGTGTGACCGCCAACAGGCCTGGATGGTCAGGGCAGCATGCTTCATCTGCAGGAAGTGTCTGCGTTCCAGCACCATACGGAACCAGCTCTGCAGCAACAGGATCCTGTGCAGGACCTCACTATGCAGCCTCTCCTGCAGGGCCTGCCGCTCTGTCTCCTTCAGGAAGACCTATGGGCAGGGGCAGAGGTAGGGACTTGTGGCCTGCAGAGCCTGAGCAGGCGGGGCCATGCAGCTAGCTACCCAAGTCAGGAGTGATAGCGGTGGCTTCAGTGACCTAACATTATGCTGCTTTCATCAAACAGGTTCTTGTGTAGACCAGGCTGGTCACAAACTCACCATACATGTAGCCAAGGCTGGCCTTGCACCCCTGATCTTCCTATTTAGGTGTACTCACCAGCACATATAGGGGTTGGTTTTTGTTTTTTTTGTTTTTGTTTTTTCAAGACAGGGTTTCTCTGGGTAGCATTGGCTGTCCTGGAACTGGCTCTGGAGACCAGGCTGGCCTCAAACTCACAGAGATCCTCCTGCCTCTGCCTCCTGAGTGCTGGGATTAAAGGTGTGCACCACCACTGCCTGGCTGGGTTTGTCTAATGTATGGTAGTAGAATTCACACAGCACAGCATTCACCACTGTATGTGCACAGGCCAGAGGCCAACACCAGGTGACTTCCATACCTTATGCTTTGAGACAGGGTCTCTCACTGAAACTGAAGGCCACTGATTTGGCTCCTGTCTCCACCCCACCATTACTGGGATTACAGGCATGAGCCACCCTACCCAGTGCACACTAATTGAGCCATCTATCTCCCAGCCCTTTCTTTTTGTTGCTTTGAGACAAGGCCTTGCTATTTAACCCAGGTTAGCTAGGAGGTCACAATTTTCTCAACCATCCAAATGTTGGGATGGCGAGCATGTGCCATTTCTGACTTTTCATGTCAATAGGATCACACAGGAAACAGCCTCTGTGAGTGAGTGAGTGTGTGTGTGTGTGTGTGTGTGTGTGTGTGTGTGTGTGTGTGTGTGTGTGTTTCGAGACAGGGTTTCTCTGTGCAACAGCCTTGGCTGTCCTGGAACTTGCTTTGTAGACCAGGCTGGCCTCAAACTCAACAGAGATCCAACTGCATCTGACTCCCAAGTGCTATGATTAAAGGCGTGAACCACCACTGCCCAGCTAGCAAACAGCCTTTTGTGTATGGCATCTATCACTCAACTTGCTTCCTAGGTCATGCAATATTATGCCAGGGTTTTGTTCCTTTTTGTGAACAGGACACTTTCTGCTTACCCAGTCTGATGGGCATTTGGGCTGTGTCCATTTTTTGAGGGTCATGACTAATCTAAACATGGTGAGCAAATGTTTCTGGGAACATCTGGTTTCAGTTCTCTTAGGCACACACCCAAGAGTAGAAGTGCTGGGTCCCCAGATGACTCAGTCTGGAACTGGAACTGTCAGGGACCTGCCTGCAACTGTGCAACCTAATGGCAGCCACCAACACGGTGTTTGGAAGGGGAGACACGAGATGCTGGCCCATGGTCTGGATGTGCCTCATTCTTGTTAGGTCAATGTGGTGGCCCTGAGCTAAAGGACCTTCAGAAGATGTGTCCCAGTGGAAGATCTCGTCTCCACTGGTGCCTGTGGAAGAGATTAAATGTGAATCTCATGGGACTTGCTGGCTCTCTATAGACTGAGTGGGTTTGGAAGAGCTGGCCTGGATCCTGGCCTAGCCCGTGTCCTGT